>NC_086449.1:169244670-169548420 GCF_028390025.1 Pseudophryne corroboree
CAGTGCCGCATGCCTGCCGCAGGAACAGCAGGCTGGGACTGCAGGGAGGGCGTCCGGGATCCGCCACTCAGGGCCATGACCCCTGGCAGGGAAGCTGGAGCAGCACTGTGACCTGCATTCCCCCTCTTCCCCCGCCCCCGGCAGTGGTCACATTATGGTGGAGCAGTGATGTGATGGGGAAGCCAGAGCTGTCAGGAGCCAGAACCCTATGCAGATTGTAGCACAAAAACCCAGATAAGCCGCAACTTGTGCCGGCTTACCAGGACTAATAGGATAGCCCCGGACGGGTAATGATTGGATATCCCCCCTAGTGTATATATATATATATATATATATGAGATGCAGATGGTTAAATAAAGACACAGCAAACAAAAGTGAGCGGGTCAACGTTTCAGGGACCATCCTCCCTTTTATCATGACACAAACAATAATGAAACATTCAAACATTAAATAGACTCACCCCTCCGTTTGCAGGAAGCCTCCAAGCTAGCCTGTGGGATTTCGGATACATCACAATTGCGACACTGCATTGGAGCTCCGACCCGGCTGGGTAGGCGTGACTGGCTGTAGCGCATCACCGTTACCTAGCAACAATACACATAGCTTAGACCACAGTATTGGAGAGCTTTTAGAGATTATACAAAATATGGACACAACAAACGCATCAGAAAATGATTTATGCTTAATAAAACAATGTATAAAATAGCCACATATATCAATACACTGTTCACAAAAGAACATCAGAGCATCAATCATAAATACTATTGCTAGATACATATAAAGGCAACCATTGCTGTTATACTAACAACAATACACAACCTGTCTCAGAGAGATGATTACTAAGCTATATATATATAAAAATCAATGATACTCTTCAAATACATAAAAAAAGGAATTCACAGGAAACAACTAAAGCTGAGGTTTCGTTCAGTCCCAAAGGTTGGACTGTTTGGAGAGTATGGATCCATCTTGCTTCTTTTTGGAGCAAGATTTTTCCTCTGTCACCTCCTCCTACAGTAGCTTAGGGGGCACCCAGTCTATAATTTTATAGCGAATGGCCGCAAGACTATGGTGGTAGTCCCGTAAATGCCTGGTGACAGGTTGTTCCATTCCTTTTGCTTCTATCGCAGCACATAATCTTAACCGATGGAGGGCTATATGTTCTTTCAGTTGGCGAATGCTTTTGCCCACGTATAAAAGACCACACGGGCACTTGATATAATACACAATCTATCATGTCCTACAAGTTACTGGATATTTGATGGAATATGATTTCCCGGATCTGGGGTATTGGAATTTATCCAATATTTCTACACCACTGCATGTAGTGCATCCAATGCATCTAAAAATGCCAGGTTTCCTTGACAGGAAGTGTTTTTGTCCTGTCTGCCTGAAATTGGAAATATCATTACGGACTACAATGTCCGTAATATTTTCCCCCTGTTTAAAGGAGGACAATATGGTAGAAGAGCTCAACAACGTTATACTTCGTAATCACGGGCCAGATCTGGCGAGTTTTAGTATTCAGTTGTGCACTGGCGGTATTAAAATCCTGTGTCCAGACAATCACATCCTTCTTTGTTTTTTTTATTAGCTTGTTGTTGAGACACTGCCAAAGCTTTGTTCATAGCAACTCGTAGTTTCTTTGGATGATAGCCCCTATGTAAGAATTTTTTAAACATATTTCCCATTTGAAGCTTTGCATCATCCTGGTCACTGCAAATACGTACAATTCTTAAAAACTGGGAATACAGCAAACCCCAGTTGGTACTTTCCAGGTGATGGCTGTTAGCTTCAAGGATTGTATTTCTATTAGTCGGTTTGTGATTGAAGTAACAATATTAAGATCTATGTCTAACGAGACCAATATATCCAAGAAATTGGTCTCTTGATGATGACACTGATACGTAAATTCGATAGTATCATTTTGGGTATTAACCCATTGCATTGCTTGCTCGAAGGATTCCTGTGTACAGTCCCACAAAATGAAAATATCATCTATGTAGCGGAGGAACATTTTAACAGACTGACCAATGAACTCATTAGCGAAGAACAATTCTTGTTCTACCTTGCACATAAAGATGTTAGCCAGACTGGTTGCCAAGCAAGATCCCATTGCACACCCGATCCGTTGGCGGAATTTTTTTTTGTTGACGATAAAATTATTCCTGGACAGAGTCAAATGAAGTAAAGTAATAAAAAGGTCAATTTGAGGACCCTCATACTCAGGATGTGTTGTTTGGAAATCACTAACTGTGTCTAGTCCTCTCTTGTGGGAAATGCTGGTATATCCACCGTGCAGAGTAGACATTTGCGTGGTAGAGGTGCTGCAGCCAGTAATTGTTTGATAAACTTAGTAGTATCCTTTAAAAATCTGGGCTGTTTCTATATTAAAGGCTGTAAAAATGGTCAAGATACTGTGAAACCACATAAAACAAGGAATCTTTGGCCGCTATAATTGGCTGCCCGGGGGGTGTATGTGCGTTACTGTGCAGTTGTGGAATTGTATAAAATACCGGGACAACCGGCCAATCCTGGATAAGACATCTCTAGTGGCTGGTTGAAGAAGATTCTCAGCTACAGCAGACTGTAAGATATTGTCCAACTCTTCTTTATAAACTTTAGTTGGATCATCTGTCATGAGCTCATATGTATCCAGACTTTCCAACTGCCTGTATGTTTCTTATACTGTATTAGATCTTGTATTACAACACCACCGCCCTTATCCACTGGGAGGATTCTAATATCCTAATAGGAGCCTAAATCTTTTAAGGCTTTAAATTCACTTTTAGACAGGTTATACATGCCTGTATACCTAGCTGGTGTATTTTCTTCTATGAATGCTTCTGGAACAGCTGAAATCCCACACGTTTGATGTCCAGGTGTGCAAGGACACAACTGTAGACTGTAATATGACTGTTCTTATCCTATGTATGAATGTTCTCTCCAGCCTCACATCTCCCTGACTGTCTATTCAGTCTCATGTCTCCCCCTGTGTCTCTCCAGCCCCATGTTTCCCCCCTGTATCTCTCCAACCTCATGTCTCCCCATGTGTCTCTCCATCCCCATGTTTCCCCCTGTGCCTCTCCAACCTCATGTATTCCCCTGTGTCTCTCCAGTGTTATGTCCTATGGTTTGTCTCTCCAGCCTCATGTCCCTCCCTGAGTCTCTTCAGCCTCATGTCCCTCCCAGTGTCTCTCCAGCCTTATGCCGAGTTCCCCTCCCCCATTTCCCCACAGCGTCATGTCCTCCCTGTGTCTCTGCATAGCCTTGTGACCCCTCACTCCCCCATTACCGGGATCCAGGTTCTGGATTCCCATTTTCAATAGACATTGCATATATAAAGAAAACATTCTACAGATGTATGTGCACCTGGAGCAACCGTCCCAGTGTAATACATCTGCACGGGGTGTGTGCGAATGGTTGCCCTGGAAGCCCAGGTAACTGATCTGGAGCAAATCATTGCAAGACTGAGGGTTGTTCACAATCTCGAGCAAAGCTTAGATAGAATGGTGGAGGAGTTGCTGGGGGGACACTGGTAGAGGAGGATAAACAGATAGCCAGCTGGCTCACAGATAGAAGGAAGAAGAAGAGGGGGAGAGAGAACATCTCCGATCTGCCAAACCCCGACAAATTCTCCCGATAGGACGAAGATTCGGAGGATGGAAGTGAGGCTATTACGGAGCTGGAGAAGACTGTTCCCTCTATGTGGTCCCCCCGGCACAGATGGGAAAATAGAAAGCGAGGTACCCAGTCAGATTGTTGTGGTAGGGGATTCTATCATCAGGAAGACAGACAGGGCAATCTGCTACATAGGGCCGGCAACAGGGGGGGTCAAAGGGGACACCTGTACAGGGTCCCAAGGATTAGAGGGGCCCCAAGAATATGCTGCTTAGTGCCAGGCAGGGATGTGAGCCATCTTGTACAAATAGGGCAGCAAGCTGTAGGTGGTGTAGCTGCAGCCTTAGAGTGACAGGAATCTCTCACACACAGTGATTGTGCGACGTGAGTGTGTGCCCGCTCTTCTGGGTCCAGCTCTGTTTCAGGCAGTTTTGGGACATGGCATATATATATAATAATCTGAAGGTGACCAGAGATATCACTGTATGGGGCTCCAAGATTTCTGTTGCCGGACCTGCTGCTACCGGGACCATGATCGCCATACAGTCTGTTGCCTCCCGGGTGCTTGGGTACGACATATTGTGGAAAGGGTAGAAAGATTGTTGAGAGGGGCCGGGAACGACCCGGCGGTCTTGGCGCATGTTGGCACCAATGACAAAGTTGTAGGTAGGATGTCCTTAAGAAAAACTATAGGGTCTTAGGCCAGAAGCTTAAAGCAAGGACATCTAAGGTAATAATCTCTGAAATATTACCTGTGCCACGCGCTAGTCCAGGGAGGCAGAGGGAGATTAGGGAGATAAATGTATTGCTTAGAGACCGATGTAGGAAAGAGGGGTTTCTGTTCCTGGAACATTGGGTGGACTTCTTAGTCAGACAACATCTTTTTTGTCATGATGAATTGCACCTGAATGAGGAGGGGGCAGCAGTGCTGGGGGGCAGGATGGTTAAAAGGTTGGAGGAGCTTTTAAACTAGATGTCTCGGGGGAGGGCTTAGAAAGAAACTACAGGATCATTAGTGAGTACAGCAAAGGGGGAGGTATTAAGTATTATGAGGGTGGAGAAGGGGGGAGGAGAAGAATAGCAAGAATTGGAAAATCAGGAAATACTAAAGTAAAAGGGGAAAGGATACCAATGATTAGACAAATAATTAATGGTATTACTAACCTAAAATGTATGCTTGCAAACGCAAGAAGCCTTTCAGGTAAAATGAGGGAATTACAGTAGAAATGCTGGTAATGAAGGAACAATACAATATTATAGGTATCACAAAGACATGGTGGGATGATTCCCACAATTGGGTAGCTAACTTGGAGGGTTATACTCTTTTCAGGAGAGACAGGGCTATTAAAAGAGGGGGTGGTGTATGTCTTTATGTTAAACAATTTCTAAAACCATACTTAAAGAATGGTATCTATGAGGGAACTGGAGATATTGAGGAGACATTATGGGTTGAAATTTCTATGGGAAAGAAAAGAACAAAAAAACTTTTAATAGGGACCTGTTATAAGCTGCCTGATATTAATGCAACTGAGGAAGCGCTACTCTTGATGAAAATTGAGAAAGCTACAGGGCTGGGGGAGGTCCTAATCATTGGGGACTTATACTGGACCTGGTACTAACTAACAACGTGGACATAATAGCGAATACGGCAGTAAGTGAAACCTTGGGTAACAGTGATCATTATATGATCACATTCGACATTAGCATTCAAAAGCAGCACTCTCAGGGTACAACTAAGACTCTTAACTTTAAAAAAGCAAATTTTAACAGGCTTAAACATACACTAAAGGACATAGATTAGGGAACTTTGTTTCAGGGACAAAACATGGCTGAAATGTGGGATGTTTTTAAAACAATACTAGACAAATATACCCATAACTGCATCCTCTTGGGCAGTAAAAATAAGAGTATTAAATTGAAACCAATGTGGTTAAACAAAAAAGTTAAGGAAGAAATGGATAAAAAGAGATGGGCATTCAAAGCTTTCAAATCAGACGGGAAGGCGGAGTCATTCCAGTACTACAAGTAATGTAACAAAAAATGCAAAAAGGAAATCAGAGCAGCTTAAATAGAAAACGAAAAGCAAATCGCTAAGGAGAGTAAAACTAACCCTAAAAAATTCTTCAAGTACATAAATGGTATGAGGCTAAAAAAGAGAACATAGGACCTTTTAAAAGCGAACTGGGTAACCTGATAAATAGCGACAAAGAAGAAGCGGAAATATTGAACACATTTTTCTCATCAGTGTTTACTAAGAGGACCAGATTGTGGGATTAGTGAGTAACAATAACAATAGTATTGATAAAGACCCATTGCTTAATACTTATCTGTCTGAGGAAGTAGTCCGGGAATGATTAAAAAAAATTAAGACTAATAAATCTCCTGGTCCAGATGGCCTACATCCTAGGGTTCTGATGGAGCTAAATGCTGAAAAACCAAGGCCTCTGTATCTGATTTTTACTGAGTCACTTAGATCAGGCATGGTACCAAAGGACTGGCATATAGCGGATGTAGTCCCAATATTTAAAAAGGGTATTAAACTTCATCCTGGTAACTATAGACCAGTTAGTCTGACATCAATAGTGGGGAAACTATTGGAAAGTATACTAAGGGACAGCATACAGGACTACTTGGAGAACTCCCATGCTATTAATAAGAACCAGCATGGTTTTGTGAGAAATAGGTCCTGCCAAACTAATTTGATTAGCTAGCTTCTATGAGATAGTAAGCTACAATCTCAACCAGGGTAATGCAATATATGTGGTTTATCTGGATTTTGCAAAAGCTTTCAACACAGTACCTCACAGGAGGCTAGTTTTCAAATTAAGGGAGCTCGGTATAGGAGATACTATTTGTACATGGCTGAGTAATTGGTTTGATAACAGGGAACAGCGAGTGGTGATTAATGGGATGTTTTCCACCTGGGCTAAACTAATTAGTGGAATACCGCAGGGTTCTGTGCTAGGGCCACTATTGTTTAATATATTTATTAATGACTTAGGAGAAGAACTAGTAAGCTCAGTGTAAATTTTTGCAGATGATACTAAAATATGTAGGGTAATCAAGTCAGATGTGGATGTGGAGTCTCTTCAGAGCGATTTAAGTAAACTGGAAGTTTGGGCAATGAAATGGTGTATGAGGTTTAATGTGGAAAAATGTAAAGTTATGCACTTTGGGACTAAGAATAAACATGCAATCTACCAATTAAATGGGGAAATAATAGGGGAAACTGTATTAGAAAAGGATTTGGAAGTGTTCATTGATAGTAAATTTAGCGGTAACACACAATGTCAAAGTACGCCAACAAAGGCAAATAAGCTGTTAGCGCTGTTAGCATGCATAAAACGGGGAATAGAGACAAGGGATGAGAGCGTAATGCTGCCACTGTACAAATCATTGGTACGGCCGTATCTTGAGTATTGTGTACAGTTCTGGGCACCGCACTATAAAAAAGACATATTAGAACCTGAAAAGGTTCAGAGGCGAGCTATAAATTGAATAAGGGGTTAGAGACACTGGACTATGAGGTGAGGCTTTCTAGATTACATATGTTTACACTAGAAATGAGACAACTAAGAGGAGATATGATTAATATTTACAAATATATAAAGGGGCAATATGCGGAGCTAATCATGTGAGTTGTTTACTGAGAGACCTCTACATAGAACGCGCGGACACCCACTAAGGCATGAAGAGAGGAAATTTCAAACTCAGCGCAGGAAGGGATTCTTCACGGTAAGGGCAATACGAATATGGAATACACTGGCAGAGAATGTTGTAATGGCGGACTCAGTCAATGGGGTATATTTACTAAGCTCCCGATTTTGACCGAGATGCCGTTTTTTCTTCAAAGTGTCATCTCGGTTAATCTCGGTCATTTACTAAACACTAATCACGGCAGTGATGAGGGCATTCGTAATTTTTTGCAAGTTCAGGTAAAAAATTACGAATTAATACACCATCGGTCAAAACGCGGCTGTTTAAGTATGAATCTCGGTCATTTACTAAGAAGTGCAAAGCCAAAAAAGAACAAACACTGCCGTGAAAAATTACAACTCGTAAAAAAGTGCTAAAAAAAAACAGACCTTTTTTTTTTATTCGTGATTGGATAGGCATGCACGGATCCATGAGATCCGTGCATGTATATCAGTGGGAAGGGGTGGGAAAGTGCTTATTTTTTTTAAAAAAATTGCGTGGGGTCCCCCCTCCTAAGCATAACCAGCCTCGGGCTCTTTGAGCCGATCCTGGTTGCAGAAATATGGTGAAAAAAATGACAGGGGTTCCCCCATATTTAAGCAACCAGCATCGGGCTCTGCGCCTGGTCCTGGTCCCAAAAATACGGGGGACAAAAAGAGTAGGGGTCCCCCGTATTTTTAAAACCAGCACCGGGCTCCACTAGCTGGACAGATAATGCCACAGCCGGGGGTCACTTTTATACAGCGCCCTGCGGCCGTGGCATCAAAAATCCAACTAGTCACCCCTGGCCGGGGTACCCTGGGGGAGTGGGAACCCCTTCAATCAAGGGGTCCCCCCCCCCCAGCCACCCAAGGGCCAGGGGTGAAGCCCGAGGCTGTCCCCCCCCATCCAATGGGCTGCGGATGGGAGGGCTGATAGCCTTTGTTGTAAAATAAAAGATATTGTTTTTAGTAGCAGTACTACAAGTCCCAGCAAGCCTCCCCCGCATGCTGGTACTTGGAGAACCACAAGTACCAGCATGCGGCGGAAAAACGGGCCCGCTGGTACCTGTAGTACTACCACTAAAAAAATACCCAAAAAAACACAAGACACACACACCGTGAAAGTATAATTTTATTACATTACCTAAAGTGACGTCACCGCTGAGCAGAAAGTTCCCATCATTGGTTACAATGTAGCGCATAGGCGCTACATTGTAACACTGCCGCGTGCTGCCTGTCAGTGAGGACAGGAGCACACAGCTGATCAGGAGAGTGCTACAACGTGGCACTCCCTGATTGGCTGAAGAAACCCACTTAGCCAGAAGGCAAAGTGGGTTTCTGGCATTCGTGGAAAGGTGACCCATGTGCAAACATGGGTCACCTTTCAGTTCGTGGTCGGGCAACCGTTTTTTTGTTTTATTCAAGTACGTGGATTATCCCTGGATTTGCCGAGGAGCCTGGACCACTGGATCTGGTGAGTAGAATTTCTTCAACAGGTACCCCTTGGATTCTACTGGAGAAGAGGACCGACCTGCGTGGGAACATAAGGTAAGTATGTATGTATGTGTGTATGTATGTAATAAAATTATACTTTCACGGTGTGTGTGTCTTGTGTTTTTTTGGGTATTTTTTTAGTGGTAGTACTACAGGTACCAGCGGGCCCGTTTTTCCGCCGCATGCTGGTACTTGTGGTTCTCCAAGTACCAGCATGCGGGGGAGGCTTGCTGGGACTTGTAGTACTGCTACTAAAAACAATATCTTTTATTTTACAACAAAGGCTATCAGCCCTCCCATCCGCAGCCCATTGGATGGGGGGGGACAGCCTCGGGCTTCACCCCTGGCCCTTGGGTGGCTGGGGGGGGGGACCCCTTGATTGAAGGGGTCCCCACTCCCCCAGGGTACCCCGGCCAGGGGTGACTAGTTGGATTTTTGATGCCACGGCCGCAGGGCACTATATAAAAGTGACCCCCGGCTGTGGCATTATCTGTCCAGCTAGTGGAGCCCGGTGCTGGTTTTAAAAATACGGGGGACCCCTACTCTTTTTGTCCCCCGTATTTTTGGGACCAGGACCAGGCGCAGAGCCCGATGCTGGTTGCTTAAATATGGGGGAACCCCTGTCATTTTTTTTCCCATATTTCTGCAACCAGGATCGGCTCAAAGAGCCCGAGGCTGGTTATGCTTAGGAGGGGGGACCCCACGCATTTTTTTTGGGGATTTTACATTGTTTAATTAAAAATAAAAATAAAAAAGAACCCCAGCACGGATCACACAGATCCGGCCGAGATTGATTGTAAAAAAAAACGGCAGTGTTTTGCTAATCACTGCCGTAAAATTAGGTAAAAAAAAACGAATGACATCGACATCGGAAGAAAAGAAAAACACGAATACGACAGCTTAGTAAATCCATCGTAATAAATTCAAAAAGTTGCAGTTTTACACTGTCGATGTCATTCGTGATTGAACTTTGACCTATTTTCGGAAATTACGAATGTTAGTAAATGTACCCCAATGCGTTTAAAAATGGGTTAGACAAATTTCTAACGGAAAGAGATATACAAGGATATAGCCTTTAACCTTAATAGATTAGGGAATGCAATATAATTCAGGTTGAACTCGATGGACTACTAGTCTTTTTTCAACCTCACCTACTATGTTACTATGTTACTACTTATTCTCCTGTGGCTTTGTTTGCCTAGGAGAACCTTTGTACAGAAACCCAGCTCAGATCTCAGATCTCAAAACAAGCTGTTTAACCTGATGTTTAACCAAGCTGTTTAGCTCTTTTCTGGGTGCCTTCCTTGGACAGCCTGACTACTGCTGACTAGACATGGACGCAGTAACATATTTATAAATCTGCAAAGCACATTATGCAGCTCTTCCTAGTAGCCAAGGCAGGTTTATTTACATCATTACCCCCTGGACATAGGGAAATCTTAGGACACCATTATTGAAACATGCAAAGTATAAAATAAATGGGAATCTAGAACTTACAGAAAGGTTCTGTTTAACTACGGTAAGTGTCATTTAACCTTTAATTTATAGCATCCTTACACATCTTATTCATCTTATTTTGTTGAAAACACTTATGATTTACGTTTTTGACTATTCTTTAATCATTTATAACCCACAAGATCATATTATGTGTATAAAAGTATTGTGGTGAAGGTAAGATGCATAAAGTTTGTGCTATGTCCTGGCACGGTCCATTGGATTTCCAATACTATAATGTACTCTTAACAGGATTTATGTCCTTTCATTTGAGCAACGTTGAACACATGATATACCTTAAAACTTCAGAAGTAAAAGTGTTTGATCAATCAGCTGTATCATATGTTTGTTGAATTATAAAATAATTCCTTTAAATAAAAAAAAATATATATTATTATTATTATTAAAGCCAGGTCAGTAGTTCCTCATAAATTCATATTTTGTAAAGAAAATCTGACACAAAGCAGAAAAAGAAGGAAATGAGATAAGAAAAAGTAAATACACCCTGAAAGTCACTAAAAATGGGTGTTTCAAGGTAAATAAAAAGAAAGTAGTAAATAGATCAAACGTGGTTAGTCTTCAGGTCCAGGATCATTAGTGACTAGATATATTAAAGGGGAATTGCATATATGGTAAGCATAATCCTGGTAGTAAATAACCTAGATTTTAGCTCTATCAAGGTTATAATGTTTCAAGAATCTGCTGAGGCTCAGTAACAGGGGACTAATTTGTTTCACTAGAAATTGTGATAGATTTTTTCTGTATAACTTTAATATTTAAACATGGACCTCATGGTGAATCTCTGTGGATCATAGACAATTTAAAATTGAAAATGCCATTAGCAGATCTCATACATGCAGGTACTGTATAACTGAAATATATAAAGAAGAAAACATCCACTCCACAAAGCAGATGTAGACAAGATATGCACCTCAATTTCTGCAGGGGTGCATTTATACTGAGCTGGATGGATGCACCAGCACAGGAGCACAAGAAGGGCTGAGGTTAAGCATGGAGAAAGCTCAATTATACCATGCATGAAGCCATTTCCACTCCACTGGACGTGAGTATTGTTCCAACTACTGGGAGGCCACTGGGTCTCAGCCCATGCTTTTACAAGAACCTATCTTTTCCCCCCACATTACGTTCCATGAAGCCCATTTCAAGGTGTACTCCAAGCCTACTAATGAGAAGCTCCATACATAAAATTGTCACCTGTGATAAAGACTGTTCCCATAACCTAACAGTCTCAGGATTAATATAAGCCATATATAATTCTAAACCAAGCATGTTATCAGTGGCGAGTGAGGGCTGATTCAGAGCAAAGCAATAAAAGGAGTGCAGTAACTTCACATTTTGGCAAAACCATGTAGCATTGCAGGTGGGGTAGATTTAAAGCTGTCTTGTAGGAATGTCAAATGTTTAACCATCGATGGCGACATCTGTGCTTTAACATTATTGGCATGAAACCATTGACAGAGGGCCATCTATGGTTTGCACCATTGATGTCCAGCCCTCCAGTGGTAAATAGTAGTCAGCTGTCCAATCATGTTTGTCGGGTGGGGCTTACTGGTGCAAAGCAGGGGTGGGGCTAAGCTCAGTTCCCCCTAAGTCAGTGATGGCTAACCTTGACACTCCAGCTGTTGTTGAACTACACATCCCAGCATGCCCTGCTACAGTTTTGCTATTTGCGCTTGCTAAAACTGATGCAGGGCATGCTGGGATGTGTAGTTCAACAACAGCTGGAGTGTCAAGGTTAGCCATCACTGCCCTAAGTCATGATGACAAGCTGCCGTGGATGAAGGAGAACCATTGAATTTCCACCAGCAATGTGTTATGCACACCAGTGCCTGCAGGAATGTACTGGTGTCTGAACTGTTATGCACACCAGTGCCTGCAGGAATGTACTGGTGTCTGAACGGATAGGGATGCAAAACAAATGAACTCACAGACAGACTGGGGAATATGACATTACGTACACAGAAGGTGATAGGGTAACAAAATAAACACAAAGTGAACAGAGAAGCCCAGAGGCTAAGAAACTGGGTGTCTCCCTAGTATTAGGAATGCTCAGATGGAAAAAGCAAGATGTTGTGTTTTAATACGTAGAGAACCCGAAATGCTGTTGCTAAGGGCAACAGCAAAACCCTAAAGGGTTACTAGAGATGAGCGGGTTCGGTTTCTCTGAAACCGAACCCGCACGAACTTCATGTTTTTTTCACGGGTCCGAGCAGACTCGGATCCTCCCGCCTTGCTCGGTTAACCCGAGCGCGCCCGAACGTCATCATGACGCTGTCGGATTCTCGCGAGACTCGGATTCTATATAAGGAGCCGCGCGTCGCCGCCATTTTCACACGTGCATTGAGATTGATAGGGAGAGGACGTGGCTGGCGTCCTCTCCATTAGAAATTAGATTAGAAGAGAGAGAGAGATTGTGCAGAGTCAGACAGAGTTTACCACAGTGACCAGTGCAGTTGTTGTTAGTTAACTTTTATTTATTTTAATATAATATATCCGTTCTCTGCTATATCCGTTCTCTGCCTGAAAAAAAACGATACACAGCAGCAGCCAGTCACACAGTGTGACTCAGTCTGTGTGCACTCAGCTCAGCCCAGTGTGCTGCACATCAATGTATAAAAGGCAAAGCTTATAATAATTGTGGGGGAGACTGGGGAGCACTGCAGGTTGTTATAGCAGGAGCCCCCAGGAGTACATAATATTATATTAATTTAAAATTAAACAGTGCACACTTTTGCTGCAGGAGTGCCACTGCCAGTGTGACTAGTGGTGACCAGTGCCTGACCACCAGTATAGTAGTATATTGTTGTATGTATTGTATACTATCTCTTTATCAACCAGTCTATATTAGCAGCAGACACAGTACAGTGCGGTAGTTCACGGCTGTGGCTACCTCTGTGTCGGCAGTCGGAACTCGGCAGGCAGTCCGTCCATCCATAATTGTATTACAATATATACCACCTAACCGTGGTATTTTTTTTTCTTTCTTTATACCGTCGTCATAGTGTCATACTAGTTGTTACGAGTATACTACTATCTCTTTATCAACCAGTGTACAGTGCGGTAGTTCACGGCTGTGGCTACCTCTGTGTCGGCAGTCGGCAGGCAGTCCGTCCATCCATAATTGTATTATTATTATAATATATACCACCTAACCGTGGTTTTTTTTTCATTCTTTATACCGTCGTCATAGTGTCATACTAGTTGTTACGAGTATACTACTATCTCTTTATCAACCAGTGTACAGTGCGGTAGTTCACGGCTGTGGCTACCTCTGTGTCGGCAGTCGGCAGGCAGTCCGTCCATCCATAATTGTATTATTATTATAATATATACCACCTAACCGTGGTTTTTTTATACCACCTAACCGTGGCAGTCCGTCCATAATTGTATACTAGTATCCAATCCATCCATCTCCATTGTTTACCTGAGGTGCCTTTTAGTTCTGCCTATAAAATATGGAGAACAAAAAAGTTGAGGTTCCAAAATTAGGGAAAGATCAAGATCCACTTCCACCTCGTGCTGAAGCTGCTGCCACTAGTCATGGCCGAGACGATGAAATGCCAGCAACGTCGTCTGCCAAGGCCGATGCCCAATGTCATAGTACAGAGCATGTCAAATCCAAAACACCAAATATCAGAAAAAAAAGGACTCCAAAACCTAAAATAAAATTGTCGGAGGAGAAGCGTAAACTTGCCAATATGCCATTTACCACACGGAGTGGCAAGGAACGGCTGAGGCCCTGGCCTATGTTCATGGCTAGTGGTTCAGCTTCACATGAGGATGGAAGCACTCAGCCTCTCACTAGAAAACTGAAAAGACTCAAGCTGGCAAAAGCACCGCAAAGAACTGTGCGTTCTTTGAAATCCCAAATCCACAAGGAGAGTCCAATTGTGTCGTTTGCGATGCCTGACCTTCCCAACACTGGACGTGAAGAGCATGCGCCTTCCACTATTTGCATGCCCCCTGCAAGTGCTGGAAGGAGCACCCGCAGTCCAGTTCCTGATAGTCAGATTGAAGATGTCAGTGTTGAAGTACACCAGGATGAGGAGGATATGGGTGTTGCTGGCGCTGGGGAGGAAATTGACCAGGAGCATTCTGATGGTGAGGTGGTTTGTTTAAGTCAGGCACCCGGGGAGACACCTGTTGTCCGTGGGAGGAATATGGCCGTTGACATGCCAGGTGAAAATACCAAAAAAATCAGCTCTTCGGTGTGGAGGTATTTCACCAGAAATGCGGACAACAGGTGTCAAGCCGTGTGTTCCCTTTGTCAAGCTGTAATAAGTAGGGGTAAGGACGTTAACCACCTCGGAACATCCTCCCTTATACGTCACCTGCAGCGCATTCATAATAAGTCAGTGACAAGTTCAAAAACTTTGGGTGACAGCGGAAGCAGTCCACTGACCAGTAAATCCCTTCCTCTTGTAACCAAGCTCACGCAAACCACCCCACCAACTCCCTCAGTGTCAATTTCCTCCTTCCCCAGGAATGCCAATAGTCCTGCAGGCCATGTCACTGGCAAGTCTGACGAGTCCTCTCCTGCCTGGGATTCCTCCGATGCATCCTTGCGTGTAACGCCTACTGCTGCTGGCGCTGCTGTTGTTGCCGCTGGGAGTCGATGGTCATCCCAGAGGGGAAGTCGTAAGCCCACTTGTACTACTTCCAGTAAGCAATTGACTGTTCAACAGTCCTTTGCGAGGAAGATGAAATATCACAGCAGTCATCCTACTGCAAAGCGGATAACTGAGGCCTTGGCATCCTGGGTGGTGAGAAACGTGGTTCCGGTATCCATCATTACTGCAGAGCCAACTAGAGACTTGTTGGAGGTACTGTGTCCCCGGTACCAAATACCATCTAGGTTCCATTTCTCTAGGCAGGCGATACCGAAAATGTACACAGACCTCAGAAAAAGAGTCACCAGTGTCCTAAAAAATGCAGCTGTACCCAATGTCCACTTAACCACGGACATGTGGACAAGTGGAGCAGGGCAGGGTCAGGACTATATGACTGTGACAGCCCACTGGGTAGATGTATGGACTCCCACCGCAAGAACAGCAGCGGCGGCACCAGTAGCAGCATCTCGCAAACGCCAACTCTTTCCTAGGCAGGCTACGCTTTGTATCACCGCTTTCCAGAATACGCACACAGCTGAAAACCTCTTACGGCAACTGAGGAAGATCATCGCGGAATGGCTTACCCCAATTGGACTCTCCTGTGGATTTGTGGCATCGGACAACGCCAGCAATATTGTGTGTGCATTAAATCTGGGCCAATTCCAGCACGTCCCATGTTTTGCACATACCTTGAATTTGGTGGTGCAGAATTTTTTAAAAAACGACAGGGGCGTGCAAGAGATGCTGTCGGTGGCCAGAAGAATTGCGGGACACTTTCGGCGTACAGGCACCACGTACAGAAAACTGGAGCACCACCAAAAACTACTGAACCTGCCCTGCCATCATCTGAAGCAAGAAGTGGTAACGAGGTGGAATTCAACCCTCTATATGCTTCAGAGGTTGGAGGAGCAGCAAAAGGCCATTCAAGCCTATACAATTGAGCACGATATAGTAGGTGGAATGCACCTGTCTCAAGTGCAGTGGAGAATGATTTCAATGTTGTGCAAGGTTCTGATGCCCTTTGAACTTGCCACACGTGAAGTCAGTTCAGACACTGCCAGCCTGAGTCAGGTCATTCCCCTCATCAGGCTTTTGCAGAAGAAGCTGGAGGCATTGAAGGAGGAGCTAACACGGAGCGATTCCGCTAGGCATGTGGGACTTGTGGATGCAGCCCTTAATTCGCTTAACAAGGATTCACGGGTGGTCAATCTGTTGAAATCAGAGCACTACATTTTGGCCACCGTGCTCGATCCTAGATTTAAAGCCTACCTTGGATCTCTCTTTCCGGCAGACACAGGTCTGCTGGGGTTGAAAGACCTGCTGGTGACAAAATTGTCAAGTCAAGCGGAACGCGACCTGTCAACATCTCCTCCTTCACATTCTCCCGCAACTGGGGGTGCGAGGAAAAGGCTCAGAATTCCGAGCCCACCCGCTGGCGGTGATGCAGGGCAGTCTGGAGCGACTGCTGATGCTGACATCTGGTCCGGACTGAAGGACCTGACAACGATTACGGACATGTCGTCTACTGTCACTGCATATGATTCTCTCAACATTGATAGAATGGTGGAGGATTATATGAGTGACCGCATCCAAGTAGGCACGTCACACAGTCCGTACTTATACTGGCAGGAAAAAGAGGCAATTTGGAGGCCCTTGCACAAACTGGCTTTATTCTACCTAAGTTGCCCTCCCACAAGTGTGTACTCCGAAAGAGTGTTTAGTGCCGCCGCTCACCTTGTCAGCAATCGGCGTACGAGGTTACATCCAGAAAATGTGGAGAAGATGATGTTCATTAAAATGAATTATAATCAATTCCTCCGCGGAGACATTGACCAGCAGCAATTGCCTCCACAAAGTACACAGGGAGCTGAGATGGTGGATTCCAGTGGGGACGAATTGATAATCTGTGAGGAGGGGGATGTACACGGTGATATATCGGAGGGTGAAGATGAGGTGGACATCTTGCCTCTGTAGAGCCAGTTTGTGCAAGGAGAGATTAATTGCTTCTTTTTTGGGGGGGTCCAAACCAACCCGTCATATCAGTCACAGTCGTGTGGCAGACCCTGTCACTGAAATGATGGGTTGGTTAAAGTGTGCATGTCCTGTTTTGTTTATACAACATAAGGGTGGGTGGGAGGGCCCAAGGATAATTCCATCTTGCACCTCTTTTTTCTTTTCTTTTTCTTTGCATCATGTGCTGATTGGGGTGGGTTTTTTGGAAGGGACATCCTGCGTGACACTGCAGTGCCACTCCTAGATGGGCCCGGTGTTTGTGTCGGCCACTAGGGTCGCTAATCTTACTCACACAGCTACCTCATTGCGCCTCTTTTTTTCTTTGCGTCATGTGCTGTTTGGGGAGGGTTTTTTGGAAGGGACATCCTGCGTGACACTGCAGTGCCACTCCTAGATGTGCCCGGTGTTTGTGTCGGCCACTAGGGTCGCTAATCTTACTCACACAGTCAGCTACCTCATTGCGCCTCTTTTTTTCTTTGCGTCATGTGCTGTTTAGGGAGGGTTTTTTGGAAGGGCCATCCTGCGTGACACTGCAGTGCCACTCCTAGATGGGCCCGGTGTTTGTGTCGGCCACTAGGGTCGCTAATCTTACTCACACAGCTACCTCATTGCGCCTCTTTTTTTCTTTGCGTCATGTGCTGTTTGGGGAGGGTTTTTTGGAAGGGACATCCTGCGTGACACTGCAGTGCCACTCCTAGATGGGCCCGGTGTTTGTGTCGGCCACTAGGGTCGCTTATCTTACTCACACAGCGACCTCGGTGCAAATTTTAGGACTAAAAATAATATTGTGAGGTGTGAGGTATTCAGAATAGACTGAAAATGAGTGTAAATTATGGTTTTTGAGGTTAATAATATTTTGGGATCAAAATGACCCCCAAATTCTATGATTTAAGCTGTTTTTTAGTGTTTTTGGAAAAAAAACACCCGAATCCAAAACACACCCGAATCCGACAAAAAAAATTCGGTGAGGTTTTGCCAAAACGCGTTCGAACCCAAAACACGGCCGCGGAACCGAACCCAAAACCAAAACACAAAACCCGAAAAATTTCAGGCGCTCATCTCTAAGGGTTACCAACGGGTGTGGCAGTAAACTCCTTGGTCAGAGATGGAATGATAGACACAAGGAGAGTCTCCACAATCCTAATCCTCACTTGCAGTGCACAGGTTCAGCTTACTGCCACTAAACTGACACCTGAACACCTTGCACAGTGAGAAAGGATTTAGGCAGGCAAGTCTGAGAATACAGCCGCAAACTTGCTAAGTTCACAGAGTAGCAAAAGAACCCCAGCAAGTTAAACGACTGACTCCAGTCTTACTGCTAGGTCTGGATTGGCAGAGTGTAGTACCAAACCCCAAGGCCTATTTGCAGTAAGCAACAACAAATACAAAGCTACACAGTACTAGCTAGCTTTCAGGAACTGACTAACCAACAAAGATTCAGCAGCATCTGCTTAACCTGAGAAGAGGCCTTATATAGCAGGTGCTGTCCACGCCCCACTCAGACCTCACAGACTGTGAGCACAAAAACCAGCACCGGATCCCCTGCCGTGCACAGAGCCTGTAACCACTGCACAGCAAAAGACCCGAACCGGAGTATCAGCTGCGCTCAGGTTACTCCGCTAGCACTTGTCTCCCGGTTGCCATGACGACGTGGCAGCACAGGGCAGGAGACCCTAACAGTACCCCCCCCTCTGACGAGGGGTCAAAGAACCCCTACCACCGGGTTTATCGGGGAACTGCGAGAAGAAAGAGCGTATCAGTCTGGGGGCATGAAGATCACAACTGCGCACCCACGACCGCTCCTCCGGGCCATACCCATTCCAGTGCACCAAAAATGACAGCCGACCCCGAACCATCTTGGAGTCAAGAATCCTTTCAACAACAAACTCCCTCTGGCCACGTATCAGAAGAGGGGAAGGTCTTCCACTGGAAGAAGGATTACTAATCGCCCGTTTTAAAAGGGAACAATGAAATGTTTTATTGATACCCAAAGAACGGGGCAGATCTAACTGAAATGCCACCGGATTGATAACCCTGGTGATCTTATAAGGGCCGATGAACCGGGGGCCTAACTTATGAGATGGCTGTCTCAACTTCAAATTCTTGTAGACAACCAGACGAAGTCTCCTAATTTGAAGCTGCAGGGTCTTTTCCGCTTATCAAAAGCTCTTTTGGTCACTAATGACACAGACACAAGGGCTTTCTTCACTTTCCTCCAAATACCTCTAAGGACCGAAACCACAGAGGAACCACCAGGCGTGGAGTCCAGGGGGTCAAAAGAATTGGCCTTAGGATGATGCCCATACACACAAAGGAAGGGAGAGATCCCTGTAGCAGAGTGAGCCGCGTTGTTATAGGCAAACTCCGCCATGGACAGATGAGCAACCCAGTCAGTCTGACACTTGGAGACATAACACCTGAGGAACTGCTCCAAGGACTGGTTCACCCTTTCAGTCTGCCCACTAGACTGCGGAAGGTAGCCTGACGACAAGCTGACAGAAATCTGGAGATCGGAACAAAATGCCCTCCAGAATTTGGCCACAAACTGGGATCCGCGGTCAGAGACCACATCAAGTGGCAACCCGTGGAGACGCACAACATGCAGCATAAATAATTCAGACAGGCGTCTGGCCGATGGCAGCCCAACCAGTGGAACGAAGTGCGCCATCTTCGAAAACCTGTCAACGACAACCCAGATGGCTGTCATCCCCGAGGATTTGGGCAAGTCCACCACAAAATCCATTGAAATGTGGGTCCATGGCTTAGATGGAATAGAGAGTGGATGTAATGGGCCAACAGGAACCCCTCTAGGAGTCTTATTTCGGGCACAGATGTCACATGCCCGAACCCACTGATCCACATCCTTAGCCACCGAGGGCCACCACACCGCCCTAGATAGCAACTCCCGAGTTCTGGCAATACCCGGGTGACCTGCCGACTTCTTGGCATGGAATTCCAGGAACACTCGCTGTCTTAACCTAGGAGGCACAAACAAAAGACCTACCGGAAGGTCTGGAGGAGCCTGCTCCTGTGCTCTAAGGACTAATGACAAGAGGTCCTGGGTAATGCCCACTTTAATACATGATGGGGACACAATGGGCAACGGCTCCTCGGTGGTCTCCTGGATTGGAGCAAAACTCCGCGAGAGCGCATCAGCCTTGATGTTTTTTGACCCAGGGCGATATGTTATCAAAAAATTAAAGCGAGCAAAAAACAAAGCCCATCGTGCCTGCCTGGCATTGAGACGCTTCGCTGACTCTAAATATGCCAGATTCTTATAGTCGGTGAGAATTGAGACCACAAACTTAGCCCCCTCAAGCCAGTGTCTCCACTCCTCGAGTGCATCCTTAATAGCCAACAATTCCCGGTTACCCACGTCATAATTCATCTCGGCAGGCGAAAATTTACGGGAAAAGTAAGCACAGGGATGAAGGCGATTACCAGACACTCCCATCTGAAAGAGCACTGCCCCAATACCCATCTCAGAGGCATCCACCTCCACCACAAAAGGACGCTCTGGATCTGGGTGTCGCAGCACCTTGGCCGAGACAAATGCCCTTTTGAGACGGGCAAAAGCCGCTTTAGCCTCACAAGACCAGTGAGCAACATCCGCCCCTTTCTTAGTGAGTGCCACCAAGGGCGCCACTATAGACGAAAATCCAGCGATAAATCGTCTATAAAAATTCGCAAAGCCCAGGATACGTGAAGCGCCTTCAAACTAGTGGGCTGCACCCAATCCAGGACTGCCTGTACCTTGGAACCCTCCATTTGGAAACCTTCTGGGGAGATAATATATCCTAGAAATGCGATTTGCTGAACTTCAAATTCGCACTTCTCCAGCTTCGCCCCAAGCCGGTGGTCTCTGAGTTTCTGGAGGACTAAGCGTACATGCTTCCGATGTTCCTCCAGGGAATGGGAGAAGATTAGGATGTCATCTAAGTATACAACTAAGAATCTATCCAAATATTCCCTGAGTACATCGTTCATGAAATCCTGGAAGACTGCCGGGGCATTACAGAGCCCAAAAGGCATCACCAAATATTCATAATGCCCTGAGTGGGTATTAAAGGCAGTCTTCCATTCATCCCCCTCTCTTATTCGGATTAGATTGTACGCCCCGCGTAGGTCAATCTTAGAAAAAATGGTGGCAGTACGAAGCTGGTCAAACAAGACCGAAATGAGAGGCAGTGGGTATGAGTTTTTAATCGTGATACAGTTCAATTCCCTGAAGTCGATGCAGGGTCGCAACGAACCGTCCTTTTTACCCACGAAGAAGAACCCCGACCCAACTGGAGACTGTGAAGGTCTGATAAATCCCTTAGCCAAGTTCTCCTGAATGTACTCTGCCATAGCCTGAGTCTCAGGACGTGACAGGGAGTACAACCTGCTCTTGGGAAGCTTAGCATTCGGCAACAAATCAATGGCACAGTCATAGGGGCGATGGGGAGGTAGTACCTCTGCAACATTTTTGGAGAACACGTCCGCAAAATCTGCATAACACCCTGGCAATCCTGGCAAATTTAGCTGCGAGAGCCTGACTGGAAGGCTCAAGCAACTCCTGAAACAATCAGTACCCCAACTAAGAATCTCCCCAGAGACCCAGTCAAATTGAGGATTGTGGGCCCTTAACCAGGGTAACCCCAACACCAATGGGGCAAAAGTACAGACAGTCACATAAAAGGACAATTTTTCAGAGTGTGTGGCTCCAATAAACAAAGAAATCTGGCTAGTGCAAGAGGTAATTTTACCTTGGGATAATGGTTCCCCGTTTAACCCACAAATCTCAATTTCCAATGCCAAGGGTTCTAAGGGAACAGAGTGTTTCAGGGCGAATTGGCGGTCCATAAAAACCCCGTCGGCCCCACTGTCCACAAAGGCCTCAGTCTTGACAGTTTGACCGAGGATCTTCAAGGTCACCGGAATGATAAAAGTCTTCTTGGGAAATTCTGACTTCTGGCCTGACAGGATATTTCCCATCATCCTCAGGCCCTGAAGTTTTCCGGCTTTTCTGGGCATGATACTACCACATGACCTTTATTCCCACAGTACAAACACAACCCCTGCTGTCTCCTCCGCGTCTTCTCACGCGAGGAGAGGCGGGTAGCCCCAATCTGCATAGGCTCCTCGGAAAATTCCTCAGAGTCTAAGGTTCCCTTGGGAAAGAAGGAAACCTTGGTCTCCCTTTCAAGCCTACGCTCTCTCAGCCGTCTATCCACCCGGATGGATAACTGCATGAGCTGATCCAAGCTATTAGGCAAGGGATATTGTACCAGTTGGTCTTTTATCTGGTTAGAAAGACCTCTTCGGTACTGGTGTCTCAGGGCTGGGTCATTCCACTGGGTATCATGGGCCAACCTCCGAAACTCCGTACAGTAAACCTCAACTGGCCTTCGCCCTTGCTTAAGGATCGAAATCTGAGCCTCGGCTGAGGCCGTCTTGTCAGGGTCATCATACAACATGCCCAGTGCCGTAAAAAAAGCATCAACACTTTTAAGCGACGGACAGTCAGGCTGCAACCCATATGCCCAGACCTGTGGGTCTCCTTGTAGCAAGGAAATCACTATGCCCTCCCGCTGAATCTCCGACCCAGAAGACTGATGCCTAAGTCGGAAGTATAGCTTGCAGCTCTCCTTGAAACAAAAGAACTGCGAGCGATCACCAGAAAAACGATCCGGGAGATTTACTTTCCTTAACCCCTGAAGGTGCTGCTGCTGCGGGAGCTCCGCCAGCGGCCTGGGAGGTGTGCATTTTAATGGATAAATCATTAAATTGTCGAGTCAGGACCTGCACCTGATCGACCACCTGTTGCAACGTATTTTGAGGGGTATGCTCCATATTCCCACAAAATTTCAACAGGAGTATTGGGCTGCTGAATATGTTATTCACACCAGTGCCTGCAGGAATGTACTGGTGTCTGAACTGTTATGCACACCAGTGCCTGCAGGAATGTACTGGTGTCTGAACTGTTATGCACACCAGTGCCTGCAGGAATGTACTGGTGTCTGAACGGATAGGGATGCAAAACAAATGAACTCACAGACAGACTGGGGAATATGACATTACGTACACAGAAGGTGATAGGGTAACAAAATAAACACAAAGTGAACAGAGAAGCCCAGAGGCTAAGAAACTGGGTGTCTCCCTAGTATTAGGAATGCTCAGATGGAAAAAACAAGATGTTGTGTTTTAATACATAGAGAACCCGAAATGCTGTTGCTAAGGGCAACAGCAAAACCCTAAAGGGTTACCAACGGGTGTGGCAGTAAACTCCTTGGTCAGAGATGGAATGATAGACACAAGGAGAGTCTCCACAATCCTAATCCTCACTTGCAGTGCACAGGTTCAGCTTACTGCCACTAAACTGACACCTGAACACCTTGCACAGTGAGAAAGGATTTAGGCAGGCAAGTCTGAGAATACAGCCGCAAACTTGCTAAGTTCACAGAGTAGCAAAAGAACCCCAGCAAGTTAAACGACTGACTCCAGTCTTACTGCTAGGTTTGGATTGGCAGAGTGTAGTACCAAACCCCAAGGCCTATTTGCAGTAAGCAACAACAAATACAAAGCTACACAGTACTAGCTAGCTTTCAGGAACTGACTAACCAACAAAGATTCAGCAGCATCTGCTTAACCTGAGAAGAGGCCTTATATAGCAGGTGCTGTCCACGCCCCACTCAGACCTCACAGACTGTGAGCACAAAAACCAGCACCGGATCCCCTGCCGTGCACAGAGCCTGTAACCACTGCACAGCAAAAGACCCGAACCGGAGTATCAGCTGCGCTCAGGTTACTCCGCTAGCACTTGTCTCCCGGTTGCCATGACGACGTGGCAGCACAGGGCAGGAGACCCTAACACAATGGCAAATCCATCAACCATTGATAGCAAACCATTAACGCTTGATGGCAATCCTGACCAGTGGCTACATGCAGAAGCAGACAATATTTACATGCAAAATAAAAAATGTTTTTGAACCTTTTGCATTGTAACATGGATTGCCAAGGTGCAAAGTTCTTTTCTTTGTTAACTCTGATCAGCCTCTGGGGTAAATTTACTAAGATGGGAGTTCTATTTAAGATGGGATGTTGCCCATAGCAACCAATCAGATTCCAGCTATTATGTTCTAGAAGGTGCTAGATAAATGAGAAGAAGAATCTGATTGGTTGCTATTGGCAACATCCCATCTTAAATAGAACTCCCATCTTAGTAAATTTACCCCTCTGAGTCTACAGAGGTGATTCTTCCTCGCACATTGGAGCAATCTTGTAGTTTACAGAGTCACCTCCCTAGAGCAGGGAGTAGAAATGTACCTCAGAGTTATAGAATAGATCTACATTTCATTTAAGACTGCTTCATTGTAATCTTAATTCTACTTTTAAGTTGGCAGTTTGAAGAAGAAGGTCACAGGTTTGTGTGCTTGTGAAGAGACACATGAGGAGTTGTTTCTGATTGTTAATTGAATGGAACAAACAGTCTATTGGAATGATGGATAAGAAGAGCTGGGATACCATAAACGCGTGCAAGGTTAGCAGACATGCCAGCTAGTGACATATAATTGTTTACAGCTTGTGAAATGTATCTTAGAGTTAGAGCTAAAGCCTAACCAATCATATCACAGCACGGTGTGACTGTGGAGATTTGCAGAGATAGGAGCTTATTTTCACGGATAAGAAGTTAATAGCAATGTATCATGCGGAGATCATTCCTTCAACCTACTAGTATGATGACATTGTTATACTCTGCTGGGTTGTGCCTCATGAGAATAACAGTGTCATACAATTTCTCTAATGTGCTGGGTGTCCTACCAAAGAGCAACAGTGCAAAACCAAGGCGTTTTGCTGTGTGCAACAGGATGACCTCTAATCTAGGGATACAGCTAGTTTCAGCACTGACCCAGTATTCATTCAGCCATCCAGCTACCAGGGAAACCATACTGTACCTCCTAAAATCCACAAATTAACATTTGGCCACATTTTCTATCCCCCAAGGTCATGGCCTAACTTGCACAAAATGCAACTATAAATTGTAATGCTTCACCCCCTAAACTGTGAAGACACGCCTCTGTTTTGTTGTGAAAGTCAGTCAGAAACTTAGTCAAGTGCAAGTGCTAAAAAATGGTCGTGGTACTTCAGTACTGTATGTCACTTTGGAGCAGATTCAGGGCCTAATTCAGAGGCGATCGCTGCAACGGCAGTGATCGCACTCTGAAGCCTTTTGTGGAGTGCGCACGCACAGCAGGGGCACTGCCCGTGCGCACCCAGTGAGATGCAAAAGCCTCTACCTGATTGACAGGCAGAGGCGGTCGTGGGGTGGGTGGGGGTGTGCCAACGGCATTAGAATGCTGCTGGGGGGGGGGGGGGGGGCGGTCTGAAACAATGCAGGGGCGTCCGGTCCATTGGTGGCGCGGGCCGCAGTGGAAGCATGATGTCACATGCAGCTGCTGGGACTCAAAACATTTGCGGGTAATCACCGCAGTATGATGCTTTCACACCTGTGTGTGTGTGTGTGTGGGGGGGGGGGGGGGGGGGGGGTAAGGCCTGACATGTGGGGCGGACTAGCCCTGTGCTGGGCGTCCCCCCGCATGTCAGAGAATCTAATCGTAGCTGCGCTAATTTTAGTACATCTATGATCAGCTCTGAATCACCCCCTCAGTTATCTGCGGACTTTATCCATACTTGCCTACCTGACCCTCTCCATGAGGGAGAAAATGCTCTGTTCCTGGGCTTTCCTGGTAATGTATGATTGCCATCACCTGTGGTGAAACACCTTTCTTATCAATTAACTAGCTCACCACAGGTGATGACAATCATACATTACCAGGAAAGTCCAGGAACAGAGCATTTTCTCCCTCATGGAGAGGGTCAGGTAGGCAAGTATGACTTTATCGCACAGTTTTACTTGCCAGGTTTGATGCCCAGAGGCATGCAATTACTACTGGCAGGTAGTAATTGAATAGTGTTGCTCTTTTGTTTTATTACATAATATGTTGCATATTAAATTTGTCTGACAAACACAACAGCCCAGGTGAACATATGGCGATCGGTTCAGTGCTTGTCGTTCCTGGTTTGACGTCACAAACACACCCAGCGTTCGCCCAGACACTCCTCCGTTTCTCCAGCCACTCCCGCATTTTTCCCAGAAACGGTAGCGTTTTTTCACACACACCCATAAAACGGCCTGTTTCCGCCCAGAAACACCCACTTCCTGTCAATCACATTACGATCACCAGAACGAAGAAAAACCCTTGTAATGCCGTGAGTAAAATACCTAACTGCATAGCAAATTTACTTGGCGCAGTCGCACTGCGGACATTGCGCACATTGCGCATGCGCATTAGCGACTAATCGCTCCGTTGCGAGAAAAAAATAACGAGCGAACAACTCGGAATGACCCCCTATAACTGGTGCATGTGTGGTGTGTTTTTTTTACTGTTAATTTAATATGTGGCACTACTGTTCCCAGCAGGATCTAGTACTCAACAGTCGCCTTAAATAGGCTAGTTATACTTAAGGTGTGTACACACGGTGAGATTCGAGCTAAACCCCGATTCTCACTACGCAATAGGGACTAGGTCGGTATCGCAAGCAAAGATGACTGCTTGCGATACTGCCTTTGTACGATTTTGGCTAAGTGTCAATTTTGACTATACTTTTATAATAGATAGTCAAAAACGAGTTTTATGGTAAGAACTTACCCTTGTTAAAACTCTTTCTGCGAGGTACACTGGGCTCCACAAGTCTGGACAATGGGGTGTAGAGTAGGATCTTGATCCGAGGCACCAACAGGCTCAAAGCTTTGACTGTTCCCAGAATGCACAGCGCCGCCTCCTATATCACCCCGCCTCCCAGCACAGGAGCTCAGTTTAGTTAACCAGCCCAATGCAGTAGCAGGAAAAGAGACGACATCGGTTAGTAGCCACATACACCACACTCTCACGACAAGAGAAGTGTCAGCGGCTAATGCCATATCAACCCAAAGAAGCTAAGTGCGTCAGGGTGGGTGCCTTGTGGAGCCCAGTGTACCTCGCAGAAACTGTTTTAACAAGGGTAAGTTCTTACCATAAAACTCGTTTTCTGCTGCGGGGTACACTGGGCTCCTCAAGTCTGGACAATGGGGATGTCCTAAAGCAGTTCCTTATGGTAGGGGACGCACTGTAGCGGGCACAAGAACCCGGCGTCCAAAGGAAGCATCCTGGGAAGCGGCAGTATCGAAGGCATAGAACCTTATGAACGTGTTCCCGGAGGACCACGTAGCCGCCTTGCACAATTGATCAAGGGTCGCACCACGTTGGGCCGCCCAAGAAGGTCCAACAGACCGAGTAGTGTGAACAGGAGCTGACAGACCAGCCTTCACATAAGCATGCGCAATCACCATTCTAATCCACCTGGCCAGGGTCTGCTTGTGAGCAGGCCAGCCACGTTTGTGAAATCCAAACAAAACAAAGAGAGAATCAGACTTTCGAATAGAAGCAGTTCTCTTCACATAGATACGGAGAGCCCGTACCACATCCAAAGACCGCTCTTTGGGAGACAAATCAGGACAGACAAAAGCTGGAACCACAATCTCCTGATTAAGGTGGAACAAAGAAACCACCTTAGGTAAATATCCGGGACGAGTCCTAAGAACCGCCCGGTCACAGTGAAAAATCAGATATGGGGAACTACAAGACAAGGCACCCAAATCCAACACTCTTCTAGCAGAGGCAATAGCCAGCAAGAACACCACCTTAAGGGAAAGCCACTTAAGGTCAGCTGAACCAAGAGGTTCAAATGAAGGCTCCTGCAACGCCTCCAAAACCACCGACAAGTCCCAAGGAGCCACAGGCGGGACATAGGGAGGTTGGATACGCAACACACCCTGAGTGAAAGTATGAACATCAGGTAAAGTCGCAATTTTTCTCTGAAACCACACCGACAAGGCAGAAATATGAACCTTGAGGGAGGCCAGACGCAGGCCTAAATCTAGGCCCTGCTGCAGAAAAGCCAAAAGTTTGGCTGTACTAAACTTGGAAGCGTCATAATGGTTAGATGCGCACCAAACAAAGTAGGAATGCCAGACCCGATGGTAAATCCGAGCAGAGGCCGGTTTCCGGGCCCGCAACATAGTTTTAATGACATCTTCAGAAAAACCCTTAGCTCTTAAGACGGAAGCTTCAAGAGCCACGCCGTCAAAGACAGCCGGGCTAGGTCCTGGTAGACACAGGGGCCCTAAACGAGGAGGTCTGGGCGTTGTGGAAGTAGAAGTGGACGCTCTGACGATAGGCCTTGCAGGTCTGAGAACCAGTGCCGTCTGGGCCACGCCGGAGCTATGAGAAGCAGATTTCCTTTTTCTTGCTTGAACTTCCTAATTACCCTGGGCAGGAGTGACACCGGAGGGAACACGTACGGCAGCCAAAACCTCCATGGCACTGCCAGCGCATCCACGAATGCTGCTTGAGGATCCCTTGTCCTTGCTCTGAAGACCGGAACCTTGTGATTGTGTCGAGACGCCATCAGATCCACATCTGGAAGACCCCACCTATCCACGAGGAGTTGAAACACTTCTGGATGGAGGCCACACTTGCCGGCATGCACGTCCTGACGATTGAGAAAGTCCGCTTCCCAATTCAGGACTCCTGGAATGAATATTGCCGATATTGCCAGTAGATGTCGTTCTGCCCAACGTAGAATCCGTGAGGCTTCCTTCATTGCCAAACGGCTTCGAGTGCCGCCTTGATGATTTATGTAAGCCACTGTGGTGGCGTTGTCCGACTGTACTTGAACAGGACGGTTCAGAATCAAATGCTGGGCTAGGTTCAACGCATTGAAGACCGCCCGCAATTCCAGAATGTTGATCGAGAGGAGAGATTCCTCCTTGGTCACCGACCCTGCAAGGAGTGCTGCTCCAGCACCGCACCCCAACCTCTTAGACTGGCATCTGTCATCAACAGGATCCAGTTGGATATCCAGAAGGGACGGCCCCTGCACAATTGTTGGTACGGGAACCACCAGAGCAGCGACCGACGGACCTCCGGAGTCAATAAGATCATTTGAGACCTAATCCGGTGAAGCAGGCCGTCCCACTTGGCTAGAATCAGCTTCTGGAGGGGGCGAGAATGGAATTGAGCATACTCCACCATGTCGAATGCTGATACCATGAGGCCCTGCACCTGCATTGCCGAATGTATCGACACTTGCGGACGAGAAAGGAAGCAACGAATCCTGTCCTGAAGTTTCAGGACTTTCTCCTGAGACAAGAACAACCTCTGGTTGTGAGTGTCCAACAGCGCTCCCAGATGCACCATGCTCTGAGCAGGGACCAGGGAGGATTTCTTCCAGTTGATGAGCCACCCGTGGGCTTGTAGAAACCAGACTGTCATATCCAGATGATGCAGGAGAAGATCTGGGGAATTTGCCAGGATTAACAAGTCGTCCAGATACGGCAGTATCCTGACCCCTTGACGGCGGAGTACCACCGTCATCACCGCCATAACTTTGGTGAAGACTCGCGTAGCCGTTGTTAAACCAAAAGGTAATGCCCAAAACTGGTAATGGAGGTTGCCAATAGCGAACCTCAGGTATTGTTGATGTGACACTGCTATAGGAATATGCAGCTAAGCATCCTGTATGTCCAGGGAGACCATGTAGTCCCCAGGTTCCAAGGCCAGAACTATAGAGCGAAGGATATCCATACGGAACTTGGAAACCTTCACAAACTTGTTCAGTGCCTTGAGGTTGAGAATGGGCCGGGAGGACCCATTCGGTTTCGGGACTAGAAACAGCGGAGAATAGTACCCCCAGCCCCACTGAGCAAGAGGCACCTGTACTACGACTCCTGTATCCAGGAGGCTCTGTACCACCGAATGCAGAGTGTGTGCCTTTGTCTGGTCCGACGGGACGTCTGTCTGGCAAACTCGATGAGGGGGTCGGTTTTTGAAGGCTATGGCGCAACCGGGAGTGACGACTTCCCGTACCCAGGCATCTGAAGTGGTCTTCAACCATTCCTGGATATACCCTAGAAGCCGGCCCCCCACCCTGGGATCCCCCAGGGGGAGGCCCGCCCCGTCATGCGGCAGGCTTATCGGTCTTGGCTGCTGGCTGATGGGCAGCCCAGACTCTTTTGGGCTTCGGCTTACCAGGTTTGGAAGTGTGGGCCTGCTTATGGTACGCCTGACCTTTTGCTTTACCTGAAGGACGAAAGGACGTGCCTTTGGCCTTCGACACAGAAGGAGCTGTATTAGGCAGACAGGCAGTTTTGTCAGTAGCCAGGTCAGCCACTATCTTATTTAAGTCCTCCCCAAACAGAATATCCCCCTTGAAAGGGAGTACCTCCAGGGTTTTTCTAGAGTCCAGATCCGCAGTCCAGGATCTCAGCCCCAATATCCTGCGGGCCAGGACTGACGTAGTAGAGGCCTTGGCTGCTAAGATACCAGCATCAGAAGCCGCCTCTTTAATATAGCGAGAAGCTGTGACAATATATGACAAGCATTGTCTAGCATGGTCAGAGGAGATTTCAACTTCTAACTCCAAGGCCCATGCTTCAATAGCCTCTGCCGCCCATGTAGCTGCAATAGTGGGCCTTTGTGCAGCACCCGTGAGGGTGTAAATCACTTTTAGACAACCCTCGACACGTTTATCCGTAGGCTCTTTTAGAGACGTGACGGTAGTGACAGGTAGAGCTGAGGAAACCACCATTCTAGCCACATGTGAGTCTACTGGAGGAGGCGTTTCCCTAGACAGCTCTGGCGCGAGGGGATAGCGAGCCAGCATCTTCTTTTGAGGCACAAACTTTGTACCCGGGCTTTGCCAGGGTTCCTGACGTATATCCACTAGGTGGTCAGAGCGAGGTAAAACTTGTTTAATCACCTTCTGATGCTTGAACCTATCTGTTTTCTTAGGAAGAACGGATGGCTCGGGATCATCCGTAATCTGCAGAATTAACTTAATAGCCTCCAAAAGATCAGGAACATCCACATGTGAACTACCTTCCCCATCAGCCATATCTGAGTCAGAACCTGTGGGGTCAGTGTATGTGCTGTCTTCATCAGACGAGGTGTCAGTGACAGCAGTGGATTGTGAGCAGACGAGCGCTCGCTTAGAGGACCTCTTGGACTTAGGCGAGCGTTGGTCAGACTTTTTAATAGTCAGGGACTGGTTCAACTTCTTTAATTGAGCAGATAAATCGTCCGCCCACGGCAGGTTAGCTGCAGGGACCACATACGGTTGTACCGGCATTGGGGGTCCCATAGGGGGTGTTAGTTTATGAACTAGCGTATGCAGAAGCGTGGAAAAAGCGGCCCACGGAGGGTCAGTATGTGCCTCTGTTGCCACAGTCCCACTGGGGGGCAAGGAGCCCCCAGAACCCACAGCTGCTATATTCTCCCCATATGTGCCTGTGGCGTCAGCAACACCAGCAGTGTGTTCTGCCCCAGAACCGTTACCCTCAGAAGCAGACATGATATAACTTGCAGTATGAGGTAACACAGTACAATTATAAGCAGCACTATATCCCTAAACCCAAACCCCTGCGCAGTGTAGTCAGCACCAGCAGAGATAAAGGAGAGATATGGTGACTAAATCACAGAGAAAAATACGTAATACAGTATATCTTTGTGAAAATCCTATATTAAATAACACCTGATGCACCAAGCCCCCTCAGGTTATAGAATATAGGGATAGCAAGTTGAGTGAAAGACACGAGATGGACACCACTCAGCTATCAATGCACACACAAATAGTCACAGTTTGTACAATGCAGAGGTTATTACAGACAATAATACTGCACTGGACTAGCTAACACAGCTATATAGTCAATAGATATAACACTACACAGTAAGAAACTGGATGTATATCACAGGGTAATTGTACTATAAACCCCTGACTAAATGCACTCTTTCTTAACTAACACTGACTAAAAAGGCAGGTAGAATACTTAAGTGTCATGTAAAGGCACAGCGCTGACAACCAGGCGACTTTACATAGGAGGATATGCCCAAGCAGTCCCAGGAACAGTGAGCTGAGGGATAATGGCGTCGCAGACACTGACAGGGAGTGAGGAAAAGACAGAGATGCAGCTCCAGGGCGGGAACACTTGCTGGAAATGGTGCCCTGGGGCTGGGGGAGGGGCTTCTGGTCTAAGCATTATCCCCCTTGCTGGCAAAACCACCGGGTACTGTGGGCGATATTAAAAATAAGAATTTACTTACCGATAATTCTATTTCTCGGAGTCCGTAGTGGATGCTGGGGTTCCTGAAAGGACCATGGGGAATAGCGGCTCCGCAGGAGACAGGGCACAAAAAAGTAAAGCTTTACTAGGTCAGGTGGTGTGCACTGGCTCCTCCCCCTATGACCCTCCTCCAGACTCCAGTTAGGTACTGTGCCCGGACGAGCATACACAATAAGGGAGGCATTTTGAATCCCGGGTAAGACTCATACCAGCCACACCAATCACACCGTACAACTTGTGATCTAAACCCAGTTAACAGTATGACAACAGAAAGGGCCTCTTAAAGATGGCTCCTTAACAATAACCCGAATTAGTTAACAATAACTATGTACAAGTATTGCAGATAATCCGCACTTGGGATGGGCGCCCAGCATCCACTACGGACTCCGAGAAATAGAATTATCGGTAAGTAAATTCTTATTTTCTCTATCGTCCTAAGTGGATGCTGGGGTTCCTGAAAGGACCATGGGGATTATACCAAAGCTCCCAAACGGGCGGGAGAGTGCGGATGACTCTGCAGCACCGAATGAGAGAACTCCAGGTCCTCCTTTGCCAGGGTATCAAATTTGTAAAATTTTACAAACGTGTTCTCCCCCGACCACGTAGCTGCTCGGCAGAGTTGTAATGCCGAGACCCCTCGGGCAGCCGCCCAAGATGAGCCCACCTTCCTTGTGGAGTGGGCTTTTACAGTTTTAGGCTGTGGCAGGCCTGCCACAGAATGTGCAAGTTGAATTGTGTTACAAATCCAACGAGCAATCGACTGCTTAGAAGCAGGTGCGCCCAACTTGTTGGGTGCATACAATATAAACAGCGAGTCAGATTTTCTGACTCCAGCCGTCCTTGCAATGTATATTTTTAAGGCTCTGACAACGTCCAACAACTTGGAGTCCTCCAAGTCGCTAGTGGCCGCAGGCACCACAATAGGTTGGTTCAGATGAAATGCTGATACCACTTTAGGGAGAAAATGCGGACGAGTCCGCAGTTCTGCCCTATCCGAATGGAAGATTAGATAAGGACTTTTATAAGATAAAGCCGCCAATTCAGATACTCTCCTGGCAGAGGCCAGGGCTAGTAACATAGTCACTTTCAATGTGAGATATTTCAAATCCACCTTTTTCAATGGTTCAAACCAATGGGATTTGAGGAAATCTAAAACTACATTTAGATCCCACGGTGCCACCGGAGGCACCACAGGAGGCTGTATATGCAGTACTCCCTTGACAAAAGTCTGGACCTCAGGGACAGAGGCCAATTCTTTTTGGAAGAATATTGACAGGGCCGAAATTTGAACCTTAATGGATCCCAATTTGAGACCCATAGATAATCCTGATTGCAGGAAATGTAGGAAACGACCCAGTTGGAATTCCTCCGTCGGAACCCTCCGATCCTCGCACCACGCTACATATTTTCGCCAAATGCGGTGATAATGTTTCACGGTGACTTCCTTCCGTGCCTTAATCAAGGTAGGAATGACTTCTTCTGGAATGCCTTTCCCTTTTAGGATCTGGCGTTCAACCGCCATGCCGTCAAACGCAGCCGCGGTAAGTCTTGAAAAAGACAGGGACCCTGCTGTAGCAGGTCCCTTCTCAGAGGTAGAGGCCACGGTTCGTCCGTGAGCATCTCTTGAAGTTCCGGATACCAAGTCCTTCTCGGCCAATCCGGAACCACTAGTATTGTTCTTACTCTTCTTTGCCGTATGATCTTCAATACCTTTGGTATGAGCGGCAGAGGAGGAAACACATACACTGACTGGTACACCCAAGGAGTTACCAGTGCGTCCACAGCTATTGCCTGTGGATCTCTTGACCTGGCGCAATATTTGTCCAGTTTTTTTTTTTGTTGAGGCGAGACGCCATCATGTCTACAATTGGTCTTTCCCAACGGTCTATTAACATGTTGAAGACTTCTGGATGTAGACCCCACTCTCCCGGATGAAGATCGTGTCTGCTGAGGAAGTCTGCTTCCCAGTTGTCCACGCCCGGGATGAACACTGCTGACAGTGCTATCACGTGATTCTCCGCCCAGCGAAGAATCTTGGCAGCTTCTGCCATTGCACTCCTGCTTCTTGTGCCGCCCTGCCTGTTTACATGGGCGACCGCCGTGATGTTGTCCGACTGAATCAACACCGGCTTTCCTTGCAGGAGAAGTTCCGCCTGGCTTAGAGCATTGTAGATTGCTCTTAGTTCCAGAATGTTTATGTGAAGAGACTTTTCCAGACTCGTCCATACTCCCTGGAAGTTTCTTCCTTGTGTGACTGCTCCCCAGCCTCTCAGGCTGGCGTCCGTGGTCACCAGGATCCAATCCTGAATGCCGAATCTGCGGCCTTCTAATAGGTGAGCCTTCTGCAACCACCACAGAAGTGACACCCTTGTCTTTGGTGACAGGGTTATTCGCAGGTGCATCTGCAGATGCGACCCTGACCATTTGTCCAACAGATCCCTTTGGAATATTCTTGCATGGAATCTGCCGAATGGAATTGCTTCGTAAGAAGCCACCATTTTTCCCAGGACTCTTGTGCATTGATGTACTGACACTTTTCCTGGTTTTAGGAGGTTCCTGACCAGATCGGATAACTCCTTGGCTTTTTCCTCTGGAAGGAAAACCTTTTTCTGAACCGTGTCCAGAATCATTCCTAGGAACAGCAGACGAGTTGTCGGGATTAAATGGGATTTTGGAATATTCAGAATCCACCCGTGTTGTCTTAGCACCTCTTGAGATAGTGCTAAAGCTGTCTCCAGCTGTTCTCTGGACCTTGCCCTTATTAGGAGATCGTCCAAGTATGGGATAACTAATACGCCTTTTCTTCGAAGAAGAATCATCATCTCGGCCATTACCTTGGTAAAGACCCGAGGCGCCGTGGACAATCCGAACGGCAGCGTCTGAAACTGATAGTGACAGTTTTGAACAATGAACCTGAGGTACCCCTGGTGTGCGGGGTAAATCGGAACGTGTAGATACGCATCCTTGATGTCCAAGGATACCATAAAGTCCCCTTCTTCCAGGTTCGCTATCACTGCTCTGAGTGACTCCATCTTGAACTTGAACTTTTTTATGTAGAGGTTCAAGGACTTCAGATTTAGAATAGGCCTTACCGAGCCATCCGGCTTCGGTACCACAAATAGAGTGGAATAATACCCCTTTCCTTGTTGTAATAGGGGTACTTTGACTATCACCTGCTGAGCGTACAGCTTGTGAATGGCTTCCAACACCCTCTCCCTTTCGGAAGAGACGGTTGGTAAGGCAGACTTCAGGAAACGATGAGGAGGATCCGTCTCTAATTCCAACCTGTACCCCTGAGATATTATCTGCAGGATCCAGGGGTCTACCTGCGAGTGAGCCCACTGCGCGCTGTAATTTTTGAGACGGCCCCCCACTGTCCCCGAGTCCGCTTGAGAGGCCCCAGCGTCATGCTGAGGTTTTTGCAGGAGCCGGGGAGGGCTTCTGTTCCTGGGAAGGAGCTGCCTGTTGGTGTCTCTTCCCTCTTCCTCTGCCTCGTGGCAGGTACGACAAGCCCTTTGCTCTCTTATTTTTGTAGGAGCGAAAAGGCTGCGGTTGAAAGGTCGGTGCCTTTCTCTGTTGGGGAGTGACTTGAGGTAAAAAAGTGGATTTCCCGGCAGTAGCCGTGGCCACCAAGTCTGATAGACCAACTCCAAATAACTCCTCCCCTTTATACGGCAAAACCTCCATGTGACGTTTTGAATCCGCATCGCCTGTCCACTGTCGTGTCCATAAGGCTCTTCTGGCTGAAATGGACATAGCACTCACCCGAGATGCCAGTGTGCAAATATCCCTCTGTGCATCACGCATATAGATAAATGCATCCTTTATTTGTTCTAACGACAGTAAAACATTGTCCCTATCTAGGGTATCAATATTTTCAATCAGGGATTCTGACCAAACTACTCCAGCACTGCACATCCAGGCAGTTGCTATAGCTGGTCGTAGTATAACACCTGCATGTGTGTATATATTCTTTTGAATAACTTCCATCTTTCTATCTGATGGATCCTTAAGTGCGGCCGTCTCAGGAGAGGGTAACGCCACTTGTTTGGATAAGCGTGTGAGCGCCTTGTCCACCTTAGGGGGTGTTTCCCAGCGCGCCCTAACCTCTGGCGGGAAAGGGTATAATGCCAATAACTTTTTTGAAATTATCAACTTTTTATCAGGAGCAACCCACGCTTCATCACACACGTCATTTAATTCTTCTGATTCAGGAAAAACTGTTTGTAGTTTTTTCACACCATACATAATACCCTGTTTTACGGTATCTGTAGTATCAGCTAAATGTAACGTCTCCTTCATTGCCAAAATCATATAACGTGTGGCCCTACTGGAAAATACGTTTGAATTTCTACCGTCGTCACTGGAATCAGTGCCCGTGTCTGGGTCTGTGTCGACCGACTGAGGCAAAGGGCGTTTTACAGCCCCTGACGGTGTTTGAGGCGCCTGGACAGGCATTAATTGATTGTCCGGCCGCCTCATGTCCTCAACTGACTGTTTAAGGGAAGATAAACCATCACGTAATTCCACAAATAAAGGCATCCATTCTGGTGTCGACCCCCTGGGGGGTGACATCTGCATATTTGGCAATTGCTCCGCCTCCACACCAATATCGTCCTCATACATGTCGACACCACGTACCGACACACACCGCAAACTCACAGGGAATGCTCTAATGAAGACAGGACCCACTAGCCCTTTTGGGGAGACAGAGGGAGAGTCTGCCAGCACACACCACAAAGCGCTATATATACAAGGGATATCCTTATATTAAGTGCTCCCTTATAGCTGCTTTAATATATATATATATATAGCCATTAATGTGCCCCCCCTCTCTGTTTTACCCTGTTTCTGTAGTGCAGTGCAGGGGAGAGACCTGGGAGCCGTTCTGACCAGCGGAGCTGTGACAGAAAATGGCGCCGTGTGCTGAGGAGATAGGCCCCGCCCCTTTTTCGGCGGGTTCTTCTCCCGCTATTTTTCCAGTCAGGCAGGGGTTAAATATCTCCATATAGCCCCTATGGGCTATATGTGAGGTATTTTTAGCCTTGTATAAGGTTTATATTTGCCTCTCAGAGCGCCCCCCCCCAGCGCTCTGCACCCTCAGTGACTGCCCAGTGAAGTGTGCTGAGAGGAAAATGGCGCACAGCTGCAGTGCTGTGCGCTACCTTATGAAGACTGAGGAGTCTTCAGCCGCCGGTTTCCGGACCTCTTCACGCTTCAGCATCTGCAAGGGGGTCGGCGGCGCGGCTCCGGGACCGGACTCCACGGCTGGGCCTGTGTTCGATCCCTCTGGAGCTAATGGTGTCCAGTAGCCAAGCAGCAAATCCACTCTGCATGCAGGTGAGTTTACTACTTTCCCCCTAAGTCCCACGTTGCAGTGATCCTGCTGTAAAGAAAAAAACCTAAACTAAACTTTCTCTAAGCAGCTCTTTAGGAGAGCCACCTAGATTGCACCCTTCTCGTTCGGGCACAAAATCTAACTGGAGTCTGGAGGAGGGTCATAGGGGGAGGAGCCAGTGCACACCACCTGACCTAGTAAAGCTTTACTTTTTTGTGCCCTGTCTCCTGCGGAGCCGCTATTCCCCATGGTCCTTTCAGGAACCCCAGCATCCACTTAGGACGATAGAGAAATCGGTTTTAAGAGTAAACCTGACCTGCGCCCATGCCCTGGTGATCTAGTGGGATCGCCTGTATCCACAGTGTCCACCGCCAGCGCGTGCGGCCCGCCTCCCACTGACCGCGCCGGATCGCGATAAAGACCGGGTCCCGCGAGCGGGACCCACTTACCACCCCCCGAAGCGCGGCCACGCGATCCTGGAGAGCCCCAGCCGTGTGTGTCTAACATGAAGAAAACCGGAGCCTCCGCTGTAGGTACCCGGCAACCAGGGCTCGGGAGTGTACAGCGCCGCTGGGGAGAGCTGGAGCTGCAGCAGAGAATGTCACAAGACATTTACCACCGCTGCTGACCTTGAAGTCTTCACTTTTTACCTCATAAAAAGCTTTTCTTAGGGCTGCCTGGAGCAGCCCCTCTGTTAAGTGCCTGCTTACTGCAACACCAACTGACAAACTGAGCTCCTGTGCTGGGAGGCGGGGTGATATAGGAGGCGGCGCTGTGCATTCTGGGAACAGTCAAAGCTTTGAGCCTGTTGGTGCCTCAGATCAAGATCCTACTCTACACCCCATTGTCCAGACTTGTGGAGCCCAGTGTACCCCGCAGCAGAAATTGACTTGCCTGCACAGTCTATCTAGGCTTGCAATACTGACCTCACGGTACCGCGCATCGGGATCGCAAGGTGACTTTCACCTTGCGATCTGCACTTTCTTTGCAATTTTGGCTATATAGTCAATATTGCAAAAAACTATCTCACCATATGTACACACCTTTAGGCATACCTCCCAACATTGGTGGTCATTCCGAGTTGTTCGCTTGCTAGCTGCATTTAGCAGCATTGCAAACGCTAGGCCGCCACCCTCTGGGAGTGTATCTTAGCTTAGCAGAATAGCGAACAAAAGAGTAGCAGAACTGCTACTAAATATTTTCTTGCAGTTTCTGAGTAGCTCCAGACCTACTCCTAGATTGCGATCAGCTCAGTCCGTTTAGTTCCTGGTTTGACGTCACAAACACGCCCTGCGTTTGGCCAGCCACTCCCCCGTTTCTCCAGACACTCCCGCGTTTTTCCCTGACACGCCTGCGTTTTTTAGCATACTCCCGGAAAACGCTCAGTTACCACCCAGAAACGCCCCTTTCCTGTCAATCATTCACCGATCAGCAGCAGAAAAGCGCTGCACGAACACCAGCAAATCTACTAAGTTTTGTGTTAAATAACTTAGCGCATGCGCTCTGCATACCATGCGCATGCGCATTTAGCAACAAATCGCAGCATAGCGAAAATCAGCAACGAGCAAACAACTCGGAATGACCACCATGACCCGCTCCAGGAGGGACACAATGCTCTGCTTCTGGACTTTTTCTTAATTTATGATTGCTGGCACCTGTTTTGAACAGGTTAATGGATAAGAAAGGTGTTTCAACACAAGTGATGGCAATCATAAATTAAGAGGGAAGTCCTGGAGCAGAACATTCTGTCCCTCCTGGAGAGGATCATGTTGAGAGGTATGCTTAGGCTTACCATCAAGAGCGTAGCTACCATAGGTGCTGGGAGTGTAGCTGCTATGGGGCCTACCCCTAGCCCTTCTCATTGTAATGTGATTTAAAATTAACTGGAGCCATTATAATGTTACATAATATGAACTTGGGGCACTGTAATGTGGCACAATATGAAGTGAAGGCACTATATTGTGGCATAATATGAACTAGGGGGAACTGTAATGTGGCATAATATGAACTGGCGGCACTGTAATGTGAAATACCATGAGCTAGCAATACTATGCCATAATGTGAATTGGGGGTACTGTGTTTATATAATGTGTACTGGCAGCCCTACAATGTGATATAATGTGAACTAGGGCACTACTACAGAGCAGCAGATTAACAACTGCTGCTGCCTAGAGGGGCCCCTTCAAAATGTTGCTATGGGGCCCATAAAGTTCTGGCTACTTCCCCGCTTACCATACTGTCCCTTTATTACACAGGTTCTGTAGATGTGTAACAACAAAATCAGGACGACACTTGCAGCATGAATGTAATACAGGTCTTTACTCAGCATGAGCCAGACACACAGAGGAAGTAACAGGAGACAAACAGGAAGTGAGTCACCTAAGCATGACATCATCTCCCATGATGCACAGCATGCATTTACATACCCCCCCCCCCTTCAAACTGGAAGGATGCAGAACATAGATGAAACAAATGCAACAATGTGACAATGTTAGGCGTGAACAAAAGAAAAGACATTATACAATAAAGTCTTGGAACTTTGGGTTGGGTTTGGACACATGGCCCGATCTGCTAATGGTACACTGGGAACCTATAGGCATGTCCACTGTGACACCCAGAGGGCTCTATTACTTCATTAGTGGTCTCTGAGGAAGGACTGTCCTTTCAATGCGAATCATCACTGACATTAGTTGCAGCTGTTGTAGAAACGAATGAGTCAGGCTGTGTAGAGCTTTCTTCAGGTACACTTAACAGATGGCGGCGGTTGCATTCATAGAGGGCATTATCAGACTGTACAATGTAGCTATTTGGACCACCTGCAGGATACTGAACCACTGACATTTTGTCAAATCCTTGCTCGGTTTGCATGCGGACAGGCTGGCCTGGAGACAGTGGGGGCAGGCGATATGCTGATCTGTCATAAGAAGCTTTGGCAGCCATTCAGCGCTTGCTGATGTTCTCCTATACCTGTGGCTCTACTCTGGGTTGCAGGAGCTGCTTTGCCATTGGGATGCCTGTGCGGGTGCGTCGTGCTAATAGGCACTGTGCAGGGTATGAAAGTCCATCTCGGGGCGTGTTTCTCAAGTCAAACAGTGCCAAGTATATGTCCGATCCATCTCGTGCACACTTCTCCATTAGGTGCTTTGCAGAGCGGACTGCACGCTCTGCCAATCCATTTGACTGTGGGTAGTGTGGACTACTAGTGATGTGCTGGAAGTCCCATGTATTAACAAAGTCCTTGAACTCTCTACTCTTGAATTGCATGGCCTAATCAGTGATCAGCTACTGTGGGGTGCCATGTGCTGCAAAGTGTCTCTTCAGTGTCTCGAACCATCCTGAATAGGAGTCAACTAGTACCAGGTACTCCTTCCCCCTCCATTCAAATAGATCAGCCACAAGAATGGACCACGGAAGATCAGGAATGTCATGGAGCAGCATGGGCTCCCATAACAGGTGTGGATGCAAGGCATTGCAGGGTGCACAAAACGAGCCAGCACGGTCAATGTCACCATACATCGAGGGCCAGAACATGGTTTCACAGGCCCTACGCTTGGTAGCCTCCAGGCCAGCATGGCCCTTGTGCATCTACTGGGTGTAGAACTTCTGAAGGGCAGCCGGAATCCATGAAGAGATGACCCCGCAGGATGACACCATCAGACACGGTGAGCTCATCTCTCATACAGTAGAAGGAGCGAAGGCAGTGCGGTAGTTCCTTGGAAGAGGATGGCCAGCCGTTGAGAATTACAGCAGAAAGACACATCCAGAAGTGTAGCAGCACGCAGCTCTTCCAACGCTTGGTAGGGAGCACCTCCACAGCCATTACCTCATAGTCATCCTCAGCAGCGTTCATGTCAGTAGTCGAAAGGAAGGTTCGAGACAGAGCATCAGCAACGTACATTTCTTTGCCTCGCTTATATACCGCTGCAGCTTGAGCATCATGCCCTGATTACGGGAAGAAGCAGAGTGGATGGGCTTTTTAAGTATGGTGATGAGAGGCTGATGGTCGGTTTCCACCGTGACAGGACGGCCATAGATGAAGTCATGGAAACGTTTGCAGGCGAACACCAGTGCCAACAGTTCTTTCTCAATTTGTGCATACCTGGTTTCAGTGTCAGTGAGAGCCCTGGAAGCAAAAGCTACCGGTCTGCGGTGTTGGAGGCACATGGCCCCTAGACCACTCTGTGAAGCAAAGGTGCTGTGGTTTCACTGTATTGCGGAACAAATTTAGACAGGTAGTTGATCATCTCCAGGAAGTGCTGCAGTGCCTGTTGGTCAGCCGGAAGCGGCATTTGCTGGAGGGCAGTGATTTTATTCGGGTCCGGTTTGACACCATGACTAGTGAGCATGTGGCCCACATACGCCACTTCTGTAACTCTAAACTTGCATTTGTCTGGTTTGAGCTTGAGGTTCAAAGCACGGGCCCGTTCAAGTACCTGGTACAGCCGCTGGTCGTGTTCTTCCTTGGTGCGGCCCCATGCCAGGATGTCATCGATGATGATTTCACAGGGATAGCCTGCAAACAGTTGCTCCATGCAGTGCTGGAAGACCTCACTGCCCATAGTGATTTCATAGGGCATGCAAAGGAAGACATACCGCCCTATCGGGGTCATGAAAGTGGTGAACAGGGACGAAGCTCTGTCCAAAGGGATTTGCCAGAATCCACACTTTGCATCCAGAGTACTGAAAACTGTGGCACCTGGCATGTCAGCAATCACTTGCTCGATGGTGCGGAGAGGGTGATATGGATGCAGCAGTGCTTTGTTCAAGTTTACTGGATCAATACAAAGACGTACAGTCCCATCCTTTTTTGATACGGCCACCATGGCGGACACCCACTATGTTGCTTCCTCTATGGGGGCAATGACACCCAATTGAGTCATTCTGTGGATCTCTTTAATGATTTTGTCTTTCATTGTGATAGGAACCCTCCGGGGGGCACAGACAGTAAGTACATTGGAGTCATCTAGCCTCATATGGTAAACAACAGGAAGCTTGCCAAGTGTACAGCAATCTAATAAATCCTGAAAGTCTTTTATCTCTGGGACGGTCACCTGTATTGCGTGTACCTCAGGCCCCAATTTGAGAAGGCCTAGCTTCATACTGTCAGGGAGGCCTACCCTTTTGATCCACAATGTGGAATAGTAAATCAGCACAAGAAAACTTTAGCTTTGTGGTACCCAGTGTGGTGATGATCTGGCCACCATAAGCTATCAAGCTGATCTTGTCTCGTGGGTTTATCTGTGCAGTTGGATCTATTTCACATAGATGTTTGTAGGATATGACATTGCACTTTGCTCCTGAGTCTATTTTGACTATGGCCACCTTGTTCGTATGCTTTGTTCTCAGTTTGATAAATATTTTGCACTTCTCATCCAAGTGGTCTGCACTATCACAAACTGTCATGTGAACTTATTCACACCCTGGCTCCGTTTCAACCTGGGTGAGCGGCTATAGCACGACTCAGACTGTCGCTTTATGGAAGTTTGATCTTTGGAGCGGCAGCACCTTGCAAAATGATTCCATTTGCCACATGCATTACATTGTTTATCATATGTGGGGCAGCTTTGTTTGTCAGGAGGGTGCTGTGCCGCGCAGTCCCCACACGTGGAGGATCGGCGTGGAACGGCCACCATGACACACACCTTAGCGTCCTTTCTTAGTTCCCTTGTGCCCTTTTCAGACTGCTTATTTAACATACAGATATTTATGTCAGTTTCTAATGTGAGGCCCTTCTCCCGCAGCAGCTGTGCATGTACCTTGTCGCTGTGAATGCCGCATACAATTCTGTCACGGATGAGCTCCTCTGTGAGGATACCAAAATTGCACTTCTTTGCCAGCAGCTTTAGCGTGGAGACGTAGGACTGTATAGTGTCATCACCCTTTTGGTTTGTGCTGTTGAAAACATGCCTGTCCATAATTACATTCTTTACTGGCTTGCAGATCTCTTCAAACTTTGCAATTAGGATGTCAGGATCCTCTCAGTCTTCTCCGTCACCGTATGCAAAAGCATCTGATTTGTCCACATCATCGTTGCCTGCGAGGTTCAGCAGCGTGTATGCCTGGACTCTTTTTGATTTGTCTGAAAGGCCTGCTATGGAGTATACCGTACGTGCCATTCCCTTTTAAACCTCAGCCAGTTGTCAGCCACATTTTCATCAAATATCAGCGGATCTATTCTCCCCAGACCTTGTGCCATGGCATCCCAGTTCTGACACCATGTAGATGTGTAACAACAAAATCAGGACGACACTTGCAGCATCAGTGTAATACAGGTCTTTACTCAGCATGAGCCAGACACACAGAGGAAGTAACAGGAGACAAACAGGAAGTGAGTCACCTCAGCATGACATCATTTCCCATGGTGCACAGCATACATTTACAGGTTCTCTGGCTGGCTGACTTCAAGCCTATATTTCACCTGGTTTTAATTAGCCACAGAACCTGTGTAATCCATGAGTGTCCCTGTTAAAAGGTATGGTATGGTAAGCCTAGTTATACTGGGTAAAGTTTGGCAATGATGCTAATGCTACAGCAGTGGTTCCCAAACTATGTGCCTATGCACCCTGGGGTTACTCAGGGGAATTTCAGGGGTGCCCTGGGTTGGTGGTCCAGGAGCAATTCAAATTACTATATTTATGGTCAATGTAATAGACAAAACCAGTGCTTGTGGCTTCAAATCATGGAATATGTGGACAAACAGAAGTGAATCTTGTCCCTCGCCACATAACTGAACCCAAGAATGACATATAAACACAATTTACTTAATGTAATATTTTTTTCTACATTTCTCAATAAGAACATTTTGGCCTGTGAAAATAATTCTGACACTCTATGGCGTAATTCAAAAAAGTTTGGGAACCACTTAGCTACAGTATATTTATACTAATACTTATGATAAGTAAGAGCACTTCATTTATAGAGCAATCTCTGGCAATATTGTAACTGCTTCAGCATTGGAGCCTCACAGAAATTGTAACAGTATGCACTATGTATCTTTTACATTTTATTTTGGATAAATGTATCTGATCACCATATTCAATATGCAAAGTAACAATGTTTTGCCCTCACTCAGGTAATATTTGGCCTAATTCAGATCTGATCGCATCACCAAATTTGTTAGCTAATGGGCAAAACCATGTGCACTGCAGGTAGGACAGAGAGAGTTATACCCCTTTTCCACTAGAAGTTTCAGGTCTGACCAGGAATTTGGAACACGGTTCCAAGCCAGGTCAGACCCGAGATGGACCCCTTTTCCACTACGACGCCGACCTGGGAATATCCCGTGTATGCGCCGTTTACACTGCACCTGGGTACAGTGTTTTCTGCCCGGTGCTTGGAGATGTCATCTCCAAGCGCCAAGAAAACTGGCAAATCAAGACCCCCGGGACATGGCCTTGGTCCCGTTAGGCCACGCCCCCAATTCCATGCTGCCCACCGTCACGCTGGGGGCAAGCCCAGCACTCTGGAAGCTGCTGGGCTGCCCCCAGCCTCTGGCACGCGCTTTCCCGGCCAGCGCTGCTGTCTGTATAGCAGGAGATACAAACAATAGTCTCAAAGAAAATAGGGTGACAATTCCTAGCGCTCTAAATAAACAGAAATATGGTGACAGCCTTCAAATGACAATAAAAAGATACCACCGTTCTTTCAAATACAGACTTCCAAAGATACAATATGTCAAATGAAAAATGGCTCTCCTTTCTGTTCACTTTGTTCCTCAAAAAGAAAGAGATAAGTACATCATGGTGTAGTATATTCAAATTATGACACTTCCTCTTTTTATGACCAAAAAGGAGATTTCTTTTTACAAGTGAATTATCAAGGCACTTCCCAAAAAAGTGACAAATATAGCACACCTGGGTTGGTCACCTTATGGACATATAATTACCTCTATCTATCCCTCAAAACAATGAGGTATATGCGTGTGAATTAATTCACCCAGCAGAAAAAGACCATAGAGTTTTCCCAAATCGTGAGTAGAAGGTAGAAGATATCCCCTTATGGTGTTATAATTACCTCTATGCACCCCTCAGAATAATGAGGTATATGCGTGTGATAGGTTCACCCACCAGGGATGAACCTGAAAAAGTTGCTTAGGATAGTGGATAGATGATAATAGATCCCTTACATCCGTGTCGATTACCTTATGGTAGTCTAATTACCTCTGTATAGCCCTCAAACCAATGAGGTATATGCGTGTGGATATTTCACCCAGCAAAATTCGGAACACAGGGGTTTCTTAAAATCAGATTATTTTATTATAATCCTCCCAGTGGGCTTGTAAAAGAGAGGATACTCACATAGCATAATACTGTTTTTTTAATATCCAATTTAAAAGACAGACAATAAAAATTACATTTAAAAGGGGGATTCACTGATGAGTCAAAACGCCTACCAGATGTTAAACAACCAGTGCAAGGAATAGAAAAAGCTGAAAGTCCTCTAGGAGTCCCGGTTACTCCGTTTAGAAATCCAGTTCCTCTCTCCAAAAGGTAGGTCCGTCTATGTCCCAAACAGATAGTCCCCGCCGTCAGCAACGCGTTTCGGTCTCCCTTCCTCAGGCTTCCGGTATCTGTCCTCTATACAGAAAACCCTATTTAAAGGGCTTAATGATTACTTGGAATCCGCCGCAGGTGGCCGTGGAACGCATGACGCGCGACACGGCTTTCCGGAAGAAGTTCTTATTTCGTCACTTCCTTGTTAGTCCGTGGAACGCACCATGCGTTCCACGTGTCCGCCAGCGCCGGTCCCCGTATTTCCTCATTGATTTGAAACAATATAGATCCTTCTGAGCTAGCAAAGAAAACAAAAGATGTCAAGCACATATAAGGGGAAAGTTTGGGATACTTTAAATTAGCTATAGTACAATAAAAAATGTGAAACACAGATTTTTTGTTGTTACTCTTCCAGAAAACATTTTAATTCGAAGTCTGCATTCAATCCCTTTGGAAATAACGTTTCCAGATTGAATACCCACTTCATTTCTGTTTTTGATAAAACATTCTCTAAATTCCTGGATCTCCAATTAGGGGTAATTTGTTCTAATGCCCAGAAAGATAGAATCTTTTTTTCGTCACATCCATGTTTTTCTTTAAAGTGACGTGACAGAGGATGGGTTAAAAGACCCTTTTTTATGTTATAAATGTGCTCTGAAATACGCTTTTTTAAAGGTCTTGAGGTCTTCCCTATGTATAGGAGTCCACATGTACATTTTATAACATAGATGACGTTCTTTGAGTCACAAGTCAAAAATTGTTTTATTTTATAGTTTTTTTCATTGTGCTCAAACTCAGTCAATTTTCTAATGTTTTTATTATTATTATAGGTTGCTCTACATGGCACACAGTTCCCACATCGATGAAAACCAATATTTCTGGTGCTTCCCCTTTTTTCCTCATATATGGCACTTTTAACTAATTTATCCCTCAGGGAGGGTGCTTTTCTATATATAAAAGATGGATGATTAGGGAGGTGTTTTCCTAAAACTTTATCTTCCTTTAAGAGATGCCAATTTTTTTTGAATACCTTTTCTATTTTACCATGAAAATACCCATATCTAGTTATAAAGGCCCATTTATGTCTATCATCCAACATTGACTTCCTCTCTTTCTCTTTTAGAAGGTCCTCCCTCTCTATGTTTTTTATCTTTTCTATAGCTGTATTTATAGGAATTTCCTTATATCCCTTTCTTTTGAATCTCTTTTTCATTTCGCATAATTGAGTATTTAAGACTTCTGGTTGAGAACAATTACGCTTTAGTCGTTTAAATTGTCCCAATGGCACATTATTTAGCCAATTTGTATGATGCTCACTTTGAGTCTCTATATACGAGTTTGAATCAGTGTTTTTTCGGTAAGTTTTAGTTTCTAATTTACCGTTTTGTTTATATATACATAAATCCAAAAAATTGATTTCCTCCTGGCTAATAGAGAAAACCAACTTAATATTTAAATTGTTGGTATTTAACTTCTCACAAAAAGAGTCCAAAGTATCTTGATTTCCCTTCCACAGAAAAATAATGTCATCGATAAAGCGATACCAACAGACCAGGTCCGCCCCCAGCTTATCACCCTGCCATACCTCCATGCCCTCCCAGTAGGCCATAAAGAGGTTGGCGTAGCTTGGGGCGAACCTGGTCCCCATCGCCGTACCGACTGACTGTATGTAATAGCAACCATCGAAATAGAAATAATTGTTAACAAGAATGAATTTTAAACCATCCATTAGAAATGTTTTTAAGTTGGATTCAACAGCATTTTTATCCAAAAAGAAGGAGATAGTTTCCAATCCCTTATCATGTTGTATAATAGTATATAATGTGCTGACATCTGCACTAACTAAAAAACAGTTTTCTACATCCTTTACCTGTGTTAGTTTCCTTAAGATGTCACCTGTATCCTTTAAATATGATTTTGTATTTTTTACCATCGGTTGTAGATGGTGGTCTATTAAAGCTGACAAGTTTGATGTAATGGATTTAACCCCCAAAATAATTGGCCTCCCTGGAGGGTTCACCGGATCTTTGTGAACCTTCGGGAGGACATAGATGGTGGGTGTATTTGGATTGGTTATATTGATAAATTCAAATTGTTCCTTTGTAATGGATCCATTTTCCAGTGCTTTTTTAGTAAGCTCTAAAAGTTCTTCCTGGATCCTTATTGTTGGATCACTTTTAATTTTTTTGTATGTATTTTCTTGTGCTAACTGTTTGTATATCTCCCCCATATAGTCACTTTTATTGAGTATTACTACCCCACCCCCCTTGTCTGCTGGCTTTATTATAAGAGAGGGGTCTTTTTGCAGGGAGCTTAAAGCTTTACGTTCATTCCTTGTTAGGTTAAACTTCTTTTTCCTTTTACATTCTAAATTACCAATATTCTTCAGTTCACTACTTACTACTTGATTGAAACAATCTATACAACTACCTTTTATGTATGTTGGGTAGAAGGTGGACTTCTTTTTAAAAGATCCTTTATTTTGTTCATCACTCTCTAAAATACCTTCATTTTTATCAACAAAAAACTTCTTTATGGTTAATTTTCTAATGAATTTTTGCAGATCAATATAAACCTCAAAGGGATTTATTAGATTTGTTGGGGCAAACTTTAAGCCCTTACCTAAAACAGATTTCTCTTCTCTAGTTAAAATTCTATCACTCAGATTAAAGATTTTGCTATCCTCTTGGTCCCTTACTTGATTAATATTGTTACTTCCTTCTATTATAAGTTGTTCCTGGGTATTTTTTTCACTGTCATTTTTTTCTTTAGTCTCTTTTCTTATCTTTTTACCTGCCCTTTTTCCCCTTCGAAATTTTCTTAATTTTGTTATTTTCTTCTTGTGAATGGATGGTTTCGTTGAAAAAAAGTATTCGGATGCATAATTGGAGTTATTGGCTGTTCATAATTTCTATTTAATACCTCATATCTATTTGTTAAGGGTAATAAAGACGGATGTGTATAATTACTTCCAAAATGTGTATTATTTGGATTGTCTCTTTCTTGGTAACCAGCCCTTCTGTTCCAAACTTGTCTTTCAAGAGATAGGGGCTATTATAGAAATAAACAAGGAAACTATAGCTAATTTAAAGTATCCCAAACTTTCCCCTTATATGTGCTTGACATCTTTTGTTTTCTTTGCTAGCTCAGAAGGATCTATATTGTTTCAAATCAATGAGGAAATACGGGGGCCGGCGCTGGCGGACACGTGGAACGCATGGTGCGTTCCACGGACTAACAAGGAAGTGACGAAATAAGAACTTCTTCCGGAAAGCCGTGTCGCGCGTCATGCGTTCCACGGCCACCTGCGGCGGATTCCAAGTAATCATTAAGCCCTTTAAATAGGGTTTTATGTATAGAGGACAGATACCGGAAGCCTGAGGAAGGGAGACCGAAACGCGTTGCTGACGGCGGGGACTATCTGTTTGGGACATAGACGGACCTACCTTTTGGAGAGAGGAACTGGATTTCTAAACGGAGTAACCGGGACTCCTAGAGGACTTTCAGCTTTTTCTATTCCTTGCACTGGTTGTTTAACATCTGGTAGGCGTTTTGACTCATCAGTGAATCCCCCTTTTAAATGTAATTTTTATTGTCTGTCTTTTAAATTGGATATTAAAAAAACAGTATTATGCTATGTGAGTATCCTCTCTTTTACAAGCCCACTGGGAGGATTATAATAAAAGAATCTGATTTTAAGAAACCCCTGTGTTCCGAATTTTGTTGGGTGAAATATCCACACGCATATACCTCATTGGTTTGAGGGGTATACAGAGGTAATTAGACTACCATAAGGTGATCGACACGGATGTAAGGGATCTATTATCATCTATCCACTATCCTAAGCAACTTTTTCAGGTTCATCCCTGGTGGGTGAACCTATCACACGCATATACCTCATTATTCTGAGGGGTGCATAGAGGTAATTATAACACCATAAGGGGATATCTTCTACCTTCTACTCACGATTTGGGAAAACTCTATGGTCTTTTTCTGCTGGGTGAATTAATTCACACGCATATACCTCATTGTTTTGAGGGATAGATAGAGGTAATTATATGTCCATAAGGTGACCAACCCAGGTGTGCTATATTTGTCACTTTTTTGGGAAGTGCCTTGATAATTCACTTGTAAAAAGAAATCTCCTTTTTGGTCATAAAAAGAGGAAGTGTCATAATTTGAATATACTACACCATGATGTACTTATCTCTTTCTTTTTGAGGAACAAAGTGAACAGAAAGGAGCGCCATTTTTCATTTGACATATTGTATCTTTGGAAGTCTGTATAGCAGGAGAGACAGCAGCGCTGACAGCATGCGCTGTCCCCCCCAACTTCCCCGACCGCCCGCGAGACCCTGCAGTCAGGAATGTATGGGATCTTCACATACTGTAAACAGGTCCCGTGTCGGCTGACAAAAAACACGGGTAAATGCGCGCCCTTCCCTTGCAAAAACCCGTGTTTTTTGAGCTAGTGGAAAAGGAGTATTAGATTTGGGTGGGTTATTTTGTTTCTGTGCAGGGTAAATACTGGCTGCTTTATTTTTGCACTGCAATTTAGATTTCAGTTTGAACACACCCCACCCAAATCTAACTCTTTCTGCACATGTTACATCTGCCCCCCCCCCCCTGCAGTGCACATGGTTTTGCCCATTAGCTAACAAATTTGCTGCTGCGATCAGATCTGAATTAGGCCCATAGACTTGTCTAATGCAGGCTCTCTATGATAGAATCTGTGTGAATATGCTTTATTTGTATAGTGTACAAGCTCATTTCAATTTAATTTTATTTTTAATGCATCTAGCGGTTTGTCCTACTTACAGTACTGTAACCTTGCCAAAGGGACTTTATGAAAGTAAGTAACTCCTGTAGATACTGATTAATGTCAACATTATGTGAATAATCCTAAAACAACTTTTGGATAATTGGCAATAATCAAAGAGTATATTTCACCTGGGTGATATGTTCACTTACACTTTTATCACTTTTATTTTATACAAGAATCATCAAAACCTGAAGCAAAAATAAGATGCTGTCTCTCACCTTTCTTTCCTTTGAAAAGTCAGATAACAGCATCCTACTAAGTAACGCTATAATGAGCCCCCTTCTCCATGCCAGTACTTCTCACTGGTGTCAGAGCTAACCTTGAGCAGGAGGGTGGCTGTCCAAGCTTCTAAGCATGTCAGCTGGTCACTTTAGCATCATAAACATCCTCATTAGCAGGCTGGTCAGTTGTTGGGGCTGAACAGTGGTTGCAGAAAGTTTTTTTTTATTTTACATAGTCTGCAACAGATTTTTCTGAGTCTGTACAGATGTATCCTCATACACCTAGCCACAATACGCCATAGGTCGTGGGATTACTGGCAAGAGTGAGCCGCGGTGAGTGGTGTAGCATAGCAACTTTTTCTTAAAATGTGTGTCTTTGTGTAATGAGGAGAGATTTGGATTAATGGCCCATAATCATGCTGTCTGTGAAGATAGAGGCTTATACAAAGTGATGGCCTGCACCCATTTTCAAGGGGAACCAGAATACTAATAATGCTTTTCACCATGGTTCGAAACCAGATCAGACCCAGGACAGACCCCTTTCCACTGCGGTACTGATTTGGGTTATTCCCAGATCAGGACCATTCACTCTCCACATGTGTGCAATACCAGTGCTTGGAGATGACATCATCTCTTTGCACCAGGAAAGCAGCTCTTTGATGACCTAAGTTACCCATTTCCTCTGCAGCTCACCCGGGTCCTTCCCATGTAAAACACTGCTCTGTGCCCAGGAAGGACTCCTCTGTGACTAGACCTGGGTGGAGCTGTTTCCACTGATAAAAATCCAGAGTTTATGTATGCCCACGTGCAATAACCTGAGATTTTCTTGTCAATGGAAAAGGTGTATTAGTGAGCAGTTTGGATGCTTCATCAGGAACTATATAAACTAGCAGAGGGGGAAGTGAACTAAAAAGGAAAATAGTATGATAATGTCGATATTATCTTAGACCGAAAAGCTATACCTCTAGATACACTATTACCGTGGAGCCGCTATGGCCGCTAGACTGAATACACGTGCTACGCACTTTGTACACTATTTGCGTACAGAGTCCCGCACGTGGTACGTACTTGGAGTACACACGCCGCGCTGAGTGTACAGAGTACACACAGCGTGCGCACACACAATTGATAACCTTTAAACCTTGTTAATGATACAATGCAATGATATGATTACACTTTAAACCCTTAACAGCAAAGTACTGCAATCGATGTTATACTTTAAACCTTAAGTAGCGCTGACGGTATAAAGTACCCGCAGTGCGTACACCTTATCAATACTTATACACCTTATACAGATAAATACACTCTAAAACCCTTGCAGGAAAGTGAAGACACAACACTGATTTGTAGTTGCAACCACAGGGTTCTAAGGCCACAGTGGATTAATTCCAAAAGGTAAAACAGTACAAATCATACACTACAGGCTAACAAGATAAATCTAAACAGAATAATGGCTACAGAGAATGTACATACGTGAGAATGTTCGCAAGCGCAACCCGGCCGGTCCTCCGCTGGTCATACAGATAGCGTTCAGAGTCTTCTGACCGGCCAGGCAACAATGGGCTTTTTATACACAACATGCATACACAATACAATGGTCACTGTAATCTCATTGTCCATTGGACACAGGGATGTGTCTTTACATTACAGAAGAGGTCATAGGTTGATTTGAATAGATGGGCGCTGTCTTTCCCCAACTGCTCTTGTGTGTGGTATCCTCTGGATTCCCGCCGCATACATAATATACAGTAAATACAGTTAATGTTCATATTCTACTTTTGCACATAACTATACGCAGGAACAAGCGATCTTTCTCTAACCAACACCGGAATGTTACCCTTAAAATATCCTACAGCTGGATACTAGACATCACCTTCTAACCTTTGTCTGACCCTTCCTATCATGCAAAGGCGAATCCCTTTGTCCAGGAACTGTTTAAACTATTAATACTCGCTGATGTGGTGTAGGGGAACTATATCTAAAATGTACACTATTTGGGTTAAATATGTAATGTTCTAATAACCCTCTATGCGTTCACAAACTCTACCGTAAATGCGCATACCACGCGCTGAGGCGCATGACCGTGGAAAGCTACTTTACGCAAATTGCGGATATGTGCACGCACGGCAGACTGAGTGCACGCGCAGTGGGCATGTGCATGGGGTTAGTACATGGGGCATGCATTACAATATTTTTCGACTTTGACAGTCCACCCTTTGGCAGTCAACAATAACTGCCACTATCTAAACATTAAACAGAAAAATATACAATACAATATCTACAGATGATTGGATGGTAGGAGGAGAGGAGTAGGTGGGAAATGTATGATCTAGTGGGATAGTAAAAGCATGTATGTATGAAATCCGTCTGAGGGGCATGTATCACCGTGCCATACATGTTCTAGATAAGCTTTGAGGTATTGCGAAGTATACATTAAATCCTTCTTATCCCTTATTAAGGGTCTGTAAGTGAGCCAACAAACACTACCGAGCTCTTTTCGGCTTCTTGTTCCAACAAATGGGGTGCACATTTAGTTGATGATACATGGAGGGGGGGACATATGTGAATGCTAATATATGGGTATTACCTATCGACTATGTGTGACACTACCTGAAGGTTGTAGAGATGAAGATAAGACACGTATCACAAATACATTCACATAACATTTGTGCAATCGTTCTTGGGTGTTGGTTGAAGTCTTGTCCGGATGGGTGTATCTTTGCTGAAAGTGTTAATCAAAGTCTTTTCTGGATGGATGTATTGTTCATAAAAGGTCTTTTCCGAATGGATGTATTGTTCATCAAAGTCTTTTCCGAATGGATGTATTGTTCATCAAAGTCTTGAGGGAAAACAAAGGAGAAACGGGTGAAAGAAACGGACCGTGGAATCACGTCTTATCACAATATTGTCTCTATTGATGGGTCATAAATTAAATCAGTTGTTGTAACAATGCCCCCGCTCCTCAAACTCATCACTTTGGCACTGCACTTGCGCCGCGTTAAAACTCGAACACACCTAAATATCAAACCAATCATTATGACAACTCCCTGGATACAAAGGAGAAACTTTCCTACACTCACGAAAACATTTTGAGCCCATTCTCCTAAACCTGAGAACCAATTGCGTGGGTTCAACCATGAGACCCAGCCGGTCAGTTCATTACTCACAGCAGTAAGGGTAAGGTTGTGTCTCCTCCGGAACTCCCACTTCAACTGCAGGATATCGTCCATCTTTTGATCTATGATCTCGGTTGGGTCATCAGTGCTGTTTGTGATGTACGTGCAGCACTTCACACCATACTGAGTTGCTAAGGTGACACAGTACCCACCTGTCACCGCTGTGATATAATTGAGAACCATCCTGTGCTGGATCAGTTCCGTTTTGTAAGCTTGCAACTCCCTCCCTGTATACCTGAAGGTGTCATCATACATCTCGGTGATATTATCTATCAGGTTCGCTAGCGCATGAATATACCTATAATTTATAATTCCTCTGGCGGTACGAGTGATATCTAATGCGAGTAGGAATTCAATCCCAGTGGTTGATCAAATCAGAGGCTGCGTGCTCTGTCCTATCTATAAGGTGTCTCTTAACGATGTGTTCATAGTGAGTGTGAGTGTAAGGAGCTTGAGCATTGCGGTGAACGTCTTTCATCTTATTATGGGTTATGGTCATTACTTCTGGCAACACTCTTCCAATGTAACACAATCCCTCTGAGTTTGGGGCAAGCCACTTATACGCCTTCCTCCCGCATATGAAATATGCATCATCGGGGAGAACATATGGGACAGAATATGACATTACCATATTGCAAACCTTCCAGGTGAAAAATCCTATCCCTAACTCTCTCATCTGTTCAGTACATGTATCAGGCTGTATGATATGCGCACAGTACCCTGGTGATACTTCTCCAACCCGCATGGTCCTACTTCCTAGCGTATACCTATACCGAAAATACCTTCCACCGTCGGCTATTTGGCGTATAAGTTCTGAGTCTACGGGCATTCTGTCGGCTCTGTGTGAAAATGCCATGGTTTGGTTATTCCATGTCACTTCCCAATTTCCCGGCTTTCGGGAATTGGAAATGTTGAAACATACTAAGGACCTATCCACGTGATATTGGTGGAGCTTCAAACTAGGGGGCTTAGAAATATTAAATTTCTTGTCCACCGGTCTCCCACCCCGTAATTCAAGTACCTCATCTATTGTTAAAGGATACGGTACTAGTCCTGACTTGCTCTGACCTTGAGGTATTTGTGAGCACACCCAGCATTCTGTTTGGTTTAAAATCTTACCCACTAATGAGTGATAATCACTCAATGGATGACGGTCCATGTTAATATTAAGGCTGGACTGACATCTCTGGATGCACCCGTCCTCAACTATGTTTTCACAGTTTCTACAAATACAATTTTCCTCAGCCAATAACCCTTCACAGTGTCTCCTAGTTTCTTGACTACCAGATCATTTTCTGATACTCGCCTTTGCTCGGTGAATGTGTTGCTCTTGGAATTCTACAAATCCGTCCTTGCCATCAGAACCCATTCCAGATCCTTTCTCGACCTCTCTGGTACTCTCACCGAAACAGACTGCTCTGGTCAACAACAGGGTCAACAGGAAAACCCGGAATGCAGTCTCTTGGGGTAAGTCCATCTTGTTAAGGGGAGAGAAAAAGGAGCAAGGAAGGGGGAAAAGAGGGTAATGGGAGATGGAGAAAATAATAACAAGGAAAAAAAGAAATTTGGTGCGACAACCGCCTCTGGTCTTGTAGTTCTCTGTGCTCAGGTGCCGTGACAACAGTCCTGCCTCTCAACCTTCCTGGAACAGGCACTCCAGTGATACGATTTCCTCTACACTCTGTTCTTTGTCACGGGCTCTCTCTGGGTCAGCGACCTTCTTACAGTTGGACGAGTGGACCCAAGTCTCTCTCTCGGCAACCTTTAAGTTTCTGTGTTGATTCCTCAACGGCTTGCTCATCTTAACCAAATATTTTACAGTCACCTCATTATTGCATTTCAAATCATCCTGGGGGTCAATCATTACATGGGGTTGTCGACCAAAAAGAATCTCAAAGGGTGATAGGTTAAGGGGGGACCTGGGAGTGGTTCTGATGCTGTACAATACAAGTGGCAAAGCTTCTGGCCATAACAATCCAGTTTCAGCCATCACTTTGCTCAGCTTGTTCTTAATAGTGCTGTTTACTCTTTCCACCTTCGCACTCGCCTGTGGGCGGTACGGAGTATGCAGCTTACTATTAATTCCCATCAGTTTGCACATAACCTGAAAGACTTCACCTGTAAAATGGGTGCCCCTATCACTTTCAATTATTTTAGGGATACCATATCTGCACACAAATTCCTGCACAATTTTCTTTGCAGTGAACGTAGCAGTATTTGTGGCAGCGGGGAACGCTTCTACCCAATTTGAAAACACGTCAATACAAACTAACACATACTTTAAATTTCTGCAGGGTGGCAACTGTATGAAATCAATTTGTATTACCTGAAAAGGGCCGTCTGTCGGTGGTATATGGGATGGTTCTGTTGGTATTGACTTTCCAATATTCTTCCTCAAGCAGATAAGACATGTCATTGCTCTCTTACCCGCATGAGAAGAGAATCCTGGCGCACACCAGTAGGCTCTCACCAGCTTACACATACCCTCTTTGCCCAGATGAGTCAGACCGTGTGCCGCCTCAGCTAAGCTTGGAAGATATGCTACTGGCTTACCCTGTCCATCTGTCCAAAGTCCTGAGGACTCCTGGCCATATCCTTTTGACCTCCAGACTGCCTTTTCCTGTGGAGAACACAAATTTTGCATTTCACTTAATTTTTTTGTGTGTTGACGGTATTGAATACCATCATTTGTGTGATATCTGTCTGTATGGGGGTGCTGGCTGCTGATTTAGCAGCTTCGTCTGCCCGGCTGTTACCAAGTGACACTGGGTCTTGGCTGTAAGTGTGGGCTTTACACTTGATAACAGCCACTCTGTCAGGTTCCTGTATCGCTGTTAGAAGCCTTTTTATATGGGATGAATGCGCTACAGGTGTGCCAGCTGCCATCATGAAATTTCTCAGGCGCCATAGGGCCCCGAAATCATGCACTACTCCAAAGGCATACCTAGAATCTGTATATATATTGGCTGACTTACCCTTAGCCAATTCACACGCTCTGGTTAGGGCGACCAGCTCAGCAACTTGTGCTGAGTGCGGTGGGCCCAGGGGTTCAGCTTCTATGATACCTTTGTCATCTACGACTGCGTATCCAGTGCACAAGTCTCCCGAGTCCGTCTGTCTGTGGCAACTACCGTCAGTGTAAAAAGTAAAATCTACGCCTTCCAGTGGGTTGTCACTAATGTCGGGTCTTGCAGTGAAAGTTTGGTTCAGATATTCCATACAATCATGTGTGTCAGTGTCTGTACTAAATCCTCCTTCACCATCAGTCTCATCCTCCACCCTTTGTGCCTGTCCAGGCACACCTGGGAGATAAGTTGCAGGATTTAGTGCGCTGCATCTCTTTATGGTGATGTTTACAGGGGCCATTAGTGCTAATTCCCACCGTGTAAACCGTGCTGATGAGACATATCTGGTTTGGGCAGAATTCAGTAAGGCTGACACTGCATGAGGTGTATGGATGGTCAGGTTGTGTCCCAACACTACATCTTCGCTTTTACTCACTAGCAAAGCTATCGCTGCAACACTTTGCAAGCATGTGGGGAGAGACCGTGCTACGGTGTCCAACTGTGCACTGTAGTAAGCTACCGGCCTGCTGGCATCACCATATCTCTGGGTTAGGACACCTGCCGCACACCCAGCACTTTCCGTACCGTACAACTCAAAAGGTTTCCCATAATCTGGCATGCCTAATGCAGGAGCCTGTGATAGGCATTGTTTGAGTCTCTCAAATGCCAGTTCTGACTCATCTGTGTGAGAGATCCGATCTGGTTTGTTCGAGGAGACCATTTCCTGCAAAGGTAAAGCCAGTATGGAGAACCCTGGGATCCAGTTTCGGCAGTACCCACACATTCCAAGGAAAGTGCGGATCTGCTGCTGGGTTTGTGGCAGAGTCATGTCACGAATCGCCTGTATCCTATCAGCGGTGAGGTTTCTAAGTCCTTGTGTCAAGCAATGTCCCAAATATTTTACCTTGGTCTGGCACAACTGTAACTTATCCTTTGAAACCTTGTGTCCCGTATTATAAAGGTGAAACAGAAGCTGTTTCGTGTCTTTCAAGGACGATTCGAGTGAATCAGAACACAGCAGTAAGTCATCTACATACTGTATTAATACTGATCCGCTCTCAGGTTGAAAGGATTGTAAACAGTCATGCAAAGCCTGGGAGAAAATACTTGGGCTGTCAATGAAACCTTGGGGTAGGCGAGTCCAGGTGTACTGTACTCCCCTGTATGTAAATGCAAACAAATATTGGCTGTCAGGGTGCAGAGGGACCGAAAAAAAAGCAGAACAGAGGTCAATGACAGTGATAAATTTCGCAGTAGGGGGAATTTGCATAAGGATGACAGCTGGATTTGGCACTACGGGGAATTGGCTCTCAACTATTTTGTTTATCCCCCTTAGATCCTGCACTAGCCTGTAACCCCTCCCCCCACTCTTTTTCACAGGGAAGATGGGACTATTGGCAGTGCTGGACGTCCTAACTAGGATGCCCTGTTGTAGCAAGCGCTCTATGACTGGGTACACTCCTAATTCCACCTCTGGCTTCAGAGGATACTGTGGGATTTTTGGAGCTATCCTACCATCTTTTACTTGCACTACTACAGGAGCTACATTTGCCATCAATCCAGTGTCTTGTCCATCTTTGGTCCAGAGGGATTCCGGTATCTAGGAGATCATTTCCTCTACCTTGGATGGACACTTGTCTATAACAGCAGAGTGTGACATTAACCTTTGTGGGGTGTCTAGCATATCCTGCACTTCCTGAACGTGATTCTCGGGTATATCTAAGAAGACACCCTCAGGAGTACAATATATGACACACCTCATCTTACACAATAAATCTCTCCCAAGTAGATTAGTCGGAGCCGATGCAGCTAGCAAAAAGGAATGCTTGGTTTGCAAATGCCCTATCGTAATCTCCGCTGGTTTTCTTAAAGGGTAGTGTTGCACTATTCCTGTTACCCCCATTGCTGAAATTGTTTTACCCGTGGTTTTCATACCTACCGTTGAATTTAACACTGACCTGGCCGCCCCTGTATCTGCAAGGAAAGGTAGTGATCTACCAGCTACATCAACTGTGACCTCAGGTTCACTACCAAGGCTAGCAATCAACTTTACTGGCTGCAAACTACAGGTGTGGCCTGATCCCTATTGTATGTTGTGACCCTCCCGCAGCGCGCTGGCAGCTACAATATGTGAGGGGGGTAGCTGAGAATTTCCAGAGGTCTACCAGTCCCTCTTAGGTGGGTACCTCCTGGTTTCCCCTGCATGTGGCTCATAACTCCTCCTATGCGGTCCCTGATCCCAATTACGTGTGTTATACTGTGGGTCATGTTCTGGTCTAGGGGGTCGGTATACCTTATGGGTGTCTTTAAAATTACAGTTCCGTGCGTAATGTCCTTCCCTCTGGCAGTTATAACATTTTACTACATACGACTTACCATCAGGGGTCTAGGGTTTTGGCTGATGTGGCTTCGTTGTCAGGGCTTTGATACTTACGGTCATCAGCTTATCCCCCTGTGACTCCCTGTGCTTAATGATGTTCCGATCGTGCTCGATAGCGGACTCTCTTAATGCAGCCACCGAGATACCTCTCCAGTTAGGTTGAGTGGTTTGTACCCTTGTTCTCAACGTTTCTTTTAACCCGTCCATTAATACGGACAGAGCTACCTCTCTATGATGTACATTTTCCTTAATGTCCTCGACCCCAGTGTATCTAGCCATTTCCTGCAGTGCTCGATGGAAATATTCAGAAGCATTTTCACCTTCTTTTTGTCTTATGGAAAAGATTTTATTCCACTTGACAACAGTAGGGAAATATACTCCTAACTGCAGATTGATCTGTCGTACATTCTCCTGAGTGTATTCATCAGTGAGAGGTACTTCTGCGTCTAATTTACAATCAGCAATGAATTTCACAGGGTCAATATTGGAGGGCAAACATGCCCGTAGCACTGTCCGCCAATCTTTGTTTGTGGGTTCGGTGGCGTTACCTAGTTCTCTAATAAACCTCTGACATGCGGCTAGATCCTTTCTGGGATCGGGAAATTCAGACATAATTGTCCTCAATTCTGTCCGGGACCAAGGACAATGCATAGCAATGTTCCTGACGGGAGTGATTCCCTGATCGTCAGTCTTCCCATTGGGGACTGCGATCACCCTAACAGGATTTAGTTCAATTACATCATTCTGGGTTGCTTCTACAATGTGAGGTGCAATTGTCTCTGCATAATGTACTGTACCGTACTTACCTGTGGACACGACCTCACCTGTCCCTCCGCTAGGGGCCTTTGCTACTGTTCTTACTGGTTGGGCCGTGCCCACTTGTGTGTCTTGTATGGTGGCTGCTAGAGAGAGTGCAGATATCGTGCTGGGCTCATCTTCTTGCTCGCAGTCCTGAGGGAAGTTTAAGATGGGATACAACTTGCACGGGTTAGCATTAATACATTTATCAAGTTCACTCTTATCATATATTAGTATGCCATTGTCTGTAGCCACTTTCTCCCCTGTAATATACGGTGGTGGTGGTGGTGCAGTTGCAATCAGTTTCCTGCTAGGGTTGGAACCGGCTGCGTGAGCTAGTTCCCTTTGCATATCACTCTCTCGTTGCCATAAATGTAAACAGTTTGAGTGTCTGATCCTTTCTTTTCGGGATTTTAACAGACATATCCTAATCCTTAAATTCTGCAACACCTCTGGATTAAAACTGCCTACCTTAGGGAATGGTTCCCTATCTTCCGCAGTCATACGTTCCCATTCATTGCATAAAACCTCTGCGTGTGATCCATATTTCTCACACATTATGTACCTCGCCGACCCCTTGGGCCGCGGAATATCAACCTGAACCCTGGTTGATCGTCCCTTACTTGAGCAACTGGCCCCCATCTTTTGCAGGTATTGCCTTCTCAAAATACCTAAACACTGTCGTCAGCGCCGGTCGTACCCAACCTAGGGCCCCTGTGTAACCTCTATTTACTGGAAATGTGTGTGAGTGACTTACCCTAACCAGTAAATATTGGTCGTTGGAGATTTCCTGAGTGACCAGCGAAACTCCCTTAAAATAAAAAAAACTGTTACACAAATCACGTTGCGTGTGCTACACCTAGCGCCAATGTGCCCGCGATTTTACGCAAAACGCATAAAAGGGTATCGCGGTGACCTAAGTATTGCACCCACGAACGCGCGGTACAATCACACAGCGTATAGGTAACTGTTACTTATCCACTGTACGACCAATGGAATCGTTTTTCAGGCTGCGAAACCTCAGCCGGAGCGTATCTGAACGGGCCTATATGGGTACTACGCCAACCCCCTGGGCTGCGCTCTCTACACAAAAACCTCACTGACCTTTTAGGCCGCGGTATTCAGAGCTACGCTTGACTTTGTCAGCGGTTTCTTGGTCTGCTGTTATCTACTACTTGCTCCTTTATACCTTAGTCAATGTTAACGTGAGCAAGCCACTCTCACGCCACCAAGTGTTCACTCACCTGGTGTGGTCTCCTATGGGATCCCGAATTCCCTGGGTCCACAAAACCTTTATTGTTTGCACCTTTATTGTTTGCTCATTCACTCATATACACTTTGGTTTTTCTGTACAGAAAATTAACTTTCATTCAGGTAAAACAGCTTTAGTTCCAGAGGTAATACAGTAAAAAAGGTTTTTAAACTAAATATTGGAAAACTGATCAATTTGTGCTATTATCGCGTGGCTACCGTCTCACCTAAACTAAAACAATGCTATTGTGTGATTTGTACTTAGTGGGCGTACCTTTACGCACGTTGCGTAAACACGCCGTGTGTATGCCTTTACGTTGCGTACGCAGTCCCGTGTTTTGTCCGAGACACGTGTACAAAGGCCGTACGTCCGCAGTACTACAAATCCCACACTTCTATTAATGTAAGCGATATTTACCTATAATCGCTCACTCAACACACCACACAGTTTCTACAGTATAAACCTTTACAACTAGGCCAGGCTGCGTGTGCGTCTTACACTTACTTCCTTAAATATTAACTCTATATTTTAACTAAATAGCAACAAATTTTCTCAGTACAGGTCAAAATGAATCTAGTAATCAATGCTTACGGCAATAATGCGAGCAGATATGCAAAGTACAAAATACAGGTGTATGCGTGTGTTGCGTGCGCATTTGGCGCCAAACAGAAATTTACAGATTTTAAAAAAAGCTTTGCGTTCTTACCTTACGGATCCCTCCAGCATCCCTTCAAACCATGCAGGGCAGACGCTTATCTAATCAGCACTAGTGTATCCACCGACCAAAAGAAGGCTTACAGGGGATACCTTTCCGCCCTTTGCTGATAGATAAAGTCTGCGTAAACTTGCTAGGTTGCGGGTATGAGGAAGAACCGGACGAGCTCCCAATTGATAATGTCGATATTATCTTAGACCGAAAAGCTATACCTCTAGATACACTATTACCGTGGAGCCGCTATGGCCGCTAGACTGAATACACGTGCTACGCACTTTGTACGCTATTTGCGTACAGAGTCCCGCACGTGGTACGTACTTGGAGTACACACGCCGCGCTGAGTGTACAGAGTACACACAGCGTGCGCACACACAATTGATAACCTTTAACCCTTGTTAATGATACAATGCAATGATATGATTACCCTTTAAACCCTTAACAGCAAAGTACTGCAATCGATGTTATACTTTAAACCTTAAGTAGCGCTGACGGTATAAAGTACCTGTAGTGCGTACACCTTATCAATACTTATACACCTTATACAGATAAATACACTCTAAAACCCTTGCAGGAAAGTGAAGACACAACACTGATTTGTAGTTGCAACCACAGGGTTCTAAGGCCACAGTGGATTAATTCCAAAAGGTAAAACAGTACAAATCATACACTACAGGCTAACAAGATAAATCTAAACAGAATAATGGCTACAGAGAATGTACATACGTGAGAATGTTCGCAAGCGCAACCCGGCCGGTCCTCCGCTGGTCATACAGATAGTGTTCAGAGTCTTCTGACCGGCCAGGCAACAATGGGCTTTTTATACACAACATGCATACACAATACAATGGTCACTGTAATCTCATTGTCCATTGGACACAGGGATGTGTCTTTACATTACAGAAGAGGTCATAGGTTGATTTGAATAGATGGGCGATGTCTTTCCCCGACTGCTCTTGTGGGTGGTATCCTCTGGATTCCCGCCGCATACATAATATACAGTAAATACAGTTAATGTTCATATTCTACTTTTGCACATAACTATACGCAGGAACAAGCGATCTTTCTCTAACCAACACCGAAATGTTACCCTTAAAATACCCTACAGCTGGATACTAGACATCACCTTCTAACCTTTGTCTGACCCTTCCTATCATGCAAAGGCGAATCCCTTTGTCCAGGAACTGTTTAAACTATTAATACTCGCTGATGTGGTGTAGGGGAACTATATCTAAAATGTACACTATTTGGGTTAAATATGTAATGTTCTAATAACCCTCTATGTGTTCACAAACTCTACCGTAAATGCGCATACCACGCGCTGAGGCGCATGACCGTGGAAAGCTACTTTACGCAAATTGCGGATATGTGGACGCATGGCAGACTGAGTGCACGCGCAGCAGGTATGTGCATGGGGTTAGTACATGGGGCATGCATTACAATATTTTTCGACTTTGACAAGTAATATGCTCCTCGAACCAAGAGGCTCTGTTTCTGCATGTAAATGGAAGAGGAAGCATATCCACAGCAACAGAAGACAATGCAAATCAAAACCAAATAAACATAGAGAGATGAACATAGCTAGAAATAGGAGATGCACAAAAAAAACCCACCTTGCGCAGGCCTGTCAAACGTGTGGCCTTCCATCTGTTGTGAAACTACAAGTCCCAGCATGCTTTACCAGTGTACCTTCCACCGATCAGCTGGTATATCATGCTGGGACTTGTAGTTTCACAACAGCTGGAGGGCCATGAGTTTGACATGCCTATCTTAAAGCTATGTGCACAAATATTAGGACCTTAGGAAATAAAATACCAGAACTAGTTGCAATAATGACAAGGGATGATCTGGATATTGTGACTATTATGGAGTCATGGTGCAATGAAAATCATGACTGGGACATGGCTATAGTGGCATATACTTTATTAGAAGGGCAGAATGGGAAGAATGGGAGGAAGGGAGGCTTTTGATATGCCGGCTGTCGGGATCTCGCTGCTTACCATACTGACGCTGGAACCCTGACAGCCGGCATACCAACAACTATTCTACCTATTGGGGTGTCCACGACACCCCAGGAGGGAGAATAAATAGCGTGGCACGCATAGCGCATCACCGTACCCGCTAGGGGCTCTTTTGCACTCACACCACTGCCTGCATGCCGGCAGTCGGGATCCTGGCACCGGTATGCTGGGCGCCGGGACCCCAAGCGCTGGCATAACATACTACACCCAGGAGGAGATGTAGCAATATATGTGAAAAAAGCATAAATACTATCTTAATACAAAGTATTGAAGAAAAAACTGAGGCCCTTTGGGTGACCATAGAAACAGGGGAGAAAACGATTCTTTGTATTGGGGTTACACACCACCAGGTCATGAAGAGGCGCTAGACAGGAACCTATTACAGGACATTACTAAAATGGCATTAAAAGGAGAGGTAATAATCATGGGAGACTTTAAGCTACCTGATGTAAACTGGGAGGTGTCTGTGCAAGTTCCACTAGAAGAAGGGACATTCTGAATTCCTTGCAGGGTGCATCCCTCCAGCACCTGGTGAGGGAGCCCACTCAGAAAGATGCAATATTAGACTTTATACTTACAAGTAGTGACAGAATACCTGACGTAAATGTGGGAGAGAACCTGAGATCCAGTGACCATAAAGCAGTAAGGTTTAGAATAAAGACAAAGACTGACTCATCCCACACAAAAACAAAGGTGTCAGATTATAGGATGGCTGATTTTGTAGAGATGGGAAAAGGGATTCTTTGGCACTGGAAAGTAGAGGTTCTTGGAAGAAATGCAGGAGAGGTGGGAAAAAATGCATTTTCTAAAAACAATAGACATTTGTACTGTATAAAAAGGTTAGGAAAAGCACATGGAATAGGAAGCCAGAGTGTTTTGTAAAAGAAGTAGCAGGTATTGTAAAAAAGATGGCCTTTAGGAAATATAAGCAGACATAGAATAATGAAGACAAATAGGTATATCTTGTTAGACAGAAGGAGGCTAAGAAGATAGTCATATGTGCAAAGGCACAAGCTGAATAGAAAATGGCCCAGTCAGTAGGTAAAGGGGGCAAAACTGATTTTAGGTAACCAAGTAGAAGGAGAAAAACAAAAGGTGGAATAATAAGACTGAAGACTGAGACTGGGAGACTTGTTGAGGGAGACAATTTAGTAGCAGATCACTAAAATACAGTAATTTTTTTTTGCTCAGTATTCACTACTGAATGAGTGGAGAAGGGGCCACAGTTAAGCTGCAAGTATATAAACAAAAAAATCAGGTAGAAACAAGTACATTAACAGAGGAGATGGTCCTAACAGAACTCTCATAACTGAAAGTGGAGAAATCAATAGGCCAGATGGGATACAGCCAAGGATACTAAAAGAGTTTAAAGGTGTTCTAGTAGCACCATTAACAAGATTGCTCAACCAGTCACTAGCTACAGGAGTAATTCCAGAGGACTAGAAAAGAGCAACTCTAGTCCCTCTGCACAAAAGTGGAAGCAAGGAAGGAGCAAGCAACTACCGACCAGTGAGCCTTACATCAGTAGTTAGTAATTGACAGGAAAGAGTTGTAGAATATCTCAAATCCAGCAATTTCCAGAATCCAAAACAGCATGGATTTACTGGGAGAACATCATCTCAAATTTTGTTGATTTTTTTGCTTGGTGACTAAAGTAATAGATTAAGGTGGGGCCATAGATGTTGCTTATCTAGACTTTAGTAAAGCTTTTAACATTATACCACATCACAGACAAATAAACTTAAAAAGCTTGGGACTAGATTTAAGAAGGTGGAATGGATTAGATATTGGATGCAGGATAGAAAACAAAGGGTTGTAGTAAATGGAATGCAATCACAACATTTAGATGGAAAAGGTTACCAGAGGAGTACCCCAGGGATCTGTACTTGTACCAGTGCTTTTTAATTGGTGATCTAGGTAGACTAGAGGAATGGTCAAGAGTGTGGTAACTACAGTTTAATGCCAGAAAATGCAAAATCATGCACTTGGATCTCAAATACCCAAAGGCTAAATATAGTGTTAAACTATAATGGAAACTACTGAGGAGGAAAGGGATCTAGTAGTCACTATTTCAGGTAAGCAATGCATTAAAGCAATGAGAAAGGCAAGTCAGATGTTCAATTGCATAGGGAGAGGAATCAGTAGCAGAAAGAAGTAATAATGCCACTTTATAGGTCATTGGCACAGCCTCATCTAGAATACAGTGTTCAGTTCTGGAGGCCATGTCTCCCGAAGGGTATAAATACAGTACAAAGAGGCATAAGAGACTGTACAAACAAGGGCAGCTGAAATGGTACATGCCCTATGTGAAGATACAGGGTTTCAAATCACTCAGGCATGGTAAAACTAAATGTATAGGGATATGGGGATAAAAAGTACATATGTGACATGGGAAATGAGGCATAACTATATTAATTGTCAGACCTCTCATTCCCTCACAGCCTACATCACAAAACTTACCCAGAAAGACTAAAAGATCTTAACATGTATAGTTTGGAGCGGAGAAGAAAAAGGGGGGACCTAATTCAGAGTTGATTGCAGCAGCAAATTTGTTAGCAGTTGGGTAAACCATGTGCACTGCATGTGGGTGGAGGGGGGGGGTGCAGATATAACATGTGAAGAGAGAGTTAGATTTGGGTGGGGTGTGTTCAAACTGAAATCTAAATTGCAGTGTGAAAATAAAGCAGACAGTATTTACCCTGCACAGAAACAAAATAACCAACCAGTGGCGGATCCAGGGGGGGGGGGGGGGGGGGGGCACTCGGGCCAGTGCCCCCTGTCATTTGTGGCCATCTGTCCCCCCCACACGGCGCCGCACAGGGAGATGACGGGCGCCCGCTGAGATTGTGTTACCAGCGGGCGCCCGTCTCCCTGCACAGAGGCAGCCGGAGGCAGGAGCTCAGTACTGAGCTCCGGCTTCCGGCGCTGTCACTGTGCGCCGTGCGCTATGGGAGAGACGTCAGTCATGACGTCTCTCTCATAGTGCTGACTGAGGAGCGGACGCCCAGGGAGGAGGAGGACTGCAGCGGCCTGGAAGCGGGAACGGGGCTCGGTAAGTATGTTTTTTTCTTCCTTAATGCAGCGGGGGCATCTACTGGGGGCAAACTACAGGGGACATTACAAATGGGGGGGCATCAACAAGGGGCATTACTACTGGGGGGGGCAAACTACTGGGGGGCATTATAACTGGGGGGCATCTACTGGGGGCATCACTACTGAGGGGTCATCTATTGGGGGCAGCTACTGGGGGACATTTTTACTGGGGGCCATCTACTGGGGGCATTACTACAGGGGGGTCATCTATTGGGGCAAACTCATAGGGGTCATCTATTGGGGGCAGCTACTGGGGGCATTATTACTGGGGGGCATCTACTGGGGGCAGCTACTGGGGGACTTTTTTACTGGGGGCCATCTACTGGGGGCATTATTACTGGGGGCATTACTACTGGGGGGTCATCTATTGGGGGCAAACTCCTAGGGGGCATTACTACTGGGGGCAAACTACTGGAGGACATTATTACTGGGGGGCATCTACTGGGGGCAAACTGCTGGGGGACATTATTACTGGGGGGCATCTACTGGGGGCAAACTGCTGGGGGACATTATTACTGGGGGGCATCTACTGGGGGCAAACCACTGGGGGGCATTATTACTGGGGGGCATCTACTGGGGGCAAACTGCTGGGGGACATTATTACTGGGTGGCATCTACTGGGGGCAAACTACTGGGGGACTATTACTGGGGGCCAACTACAAAGGTGCTAACTACTGGCGGCGTAACTACAGGGGCATTACTACTTGGGGGCTAACTACAGGGGGGCCAAACTACTGGGGGCTTAACTACAGGGGCCAAACTACTGGGGGGTAACTACAGGGGCCAAACTACTGGGGGCATTACTACTGAAGGCTAAGCTACAAGGGGGCATAACTACAGGGGCTAAACTACAATGGGGCAAACATAACTACAGGGGCTAAACTACAATGGGGCAAACTACAGGGGGCATTACTACTGGTGGCTAAACTACTGGGGGCATTACCACTGGGAGGCTAAACTAAAGGGGGGGGGTAAACTACTGGGGTCATAACTGCAGGGGAATTACCACTGGGGGCATAATGACTGGGGGCATTACTACAGGCAACATTACTACTGGGGGCAATACGGGCATTGCATAAGGGGCACCACTACTATGGGGTCTATATAAGGGGCACTACCAGTACAGTGGACATTGCATAATGAGTGCTACAACTGTGGGCATTGTATAAGAAGCGCCACCTCACATGCACCGAAGCCGCACACAAATGTACTTCCCCTTCCATGGTGCCCCCCCTATCATTTTCTTCTGGATCCGCCCCTGTAACCAACCCAAATCTAACTCTCTCTGCAAATGTTATATCTGTCTCCCCTGCAGTGCACATGGGGGGTCATTCCGAGTTGTTCGCTCGCAAGCTGCTTTTAGCAGCTTTGCACACGCTAAGCCGCCGCCTACTAGGAGTGAATCTTAGCTTATCAAAATTGCGAACGAAAGATTAGCAGAATTGCGAATAGACAGTTCTTAGCAGTTTCTGAGTAGCTCCAGACTTACTCGGCATCTGCAATCAGTTCAGTCAGTGTCGTTCCTGGTTTGACGTCACAAACACACCCAGCGTTCGCCCAGACACTCCTCCGTTTCTCCAGCCACTCCCGCGTTTTTCCCAGAAACGGTAGCGTTTTTTTCACACACACCCATAAAACGGCCAGTTTCCGCCCAGAAACACCCACTTCCTGTCAATCACACTACGATCACCAGAACGAAGAAAAAACCTCGTAATGCCGTGAGGAAAATACCTAACTGCATAGCAAATTTACTTGGCGCTGTTGCACTGCGGACATTGCGCATGCGCATTAGCGACTAATCGCTCCGTTGCGAGAAAAAAATAACGAGCGAACAACTCGGAATGACCCCCATGGTTTTGCCAAACTGCTAACAAATTTGCTACTACGATCAACTCTGAATTACCCACTTAGGGTGTCATTCCGACCCGTTCGCACGCAGCGGTTTGTCGCTGCGGTGCAAACGGGTCCGGAATGTGCGTCGCTGGGTTACGTTGCGTCCCACGAAGGGAGCAGTCACAGAGCCAACTGCAAAGAAGATTGACAGAAAGAAGGCGTACCTGGGCGGATCCGGATCGTTGGAGACCGTTTTCGGGGAGTGGAGAAGAAAACGCAGGCGTGTTCAGCAGAACGGAGGGCGGATGTCTGACGTCAAAGCCGGCCCCAGCATCGCAGAGATCGTCGCACAGGGTAAGTATGTCCAGGCCTAGTCTACTTTTGCTTGAAATTTTTTTAGCTTAGCAGGTGCTGCACAAGCGATCGCAGCCCTGCTAAGCTAAAATACACTCCCCCATAGGCATGTACTAGTTGATCGCAGCAGCACCAAAAATTTGCTGGCTGCGATCAACTCGGAACGACCACCATAGTACAGGAGAGAAGTATTAGAACACGGGGACACATGCTGAAACTGGAGGGAATTAGATTCAGGGAAGATTTGAAGAAAAGTGAAATAGCCTCCCGCCAGAGGTGGTAGAGGTTAATACATTAGAGCAATTTAAACATGCATGGGATAGACAGAAGGATATCCTTACAAAGAAATAAGGGTCAAATAGTGTTTGAGGTTACCATAAGGTTAAAAAATGGACAGACTAGATGGCCCAAATATTTCTTATCTGCAATCAAATTCTATGTTTCTGTGTTTCTATTCGCACCACAGAGGAAGCAAAACGCCATTCAACCTGTACCAGAGACAACAGGTTGTGACTTTAACTTGTCAGGAATTAATTTTAAATATGTACAATGTTGCAGATGAAGCACAATGGAACTTGGCATAAAAAACTCTACAGCCATTGCATCGCAACACTTTATGGGCCAAATTCAGTAAGGATTGCTCCTGAGATCCTCTCTGCAGTTTCCCGATGGTTGGGAAACTGTGCATGTGCAGGACCTGTTCTGTGCATTTGCAGATTAAGTCCTGCAATCGCTTCTGCCTGATTGACAGGCAGAGACGTTTGGAGGGAGGTGCAGCCAGTGTTGGGCTCCCAAGCCGCACTGTGATGGCAAGCCTGCCATTGCTGATAAACATTGCGACCAATGGTCTGACGTTCATCCCATATATGATCACATTGCAAATGCAGGAAGGAGGTGGTATGCAGTAAACCTCCTCCTGCATTTGCATTGCAAAGGATTGCAATCCTCACTGAATTATGCCCTATATACAGATTAATACCCCTTTCACACTGCGCAAACAACCCAGTATATTGCCGGGTTGACGCGGGTCGAAGTGCAGTGTGAAAGGAGCATGTCCCGAATTCCCAGGTCGCCTGACCTGGTATTTCAACCTGGGAATAAAGTAGGGTTATTCCTGGTTCAGGTGCAGTGTGAACAGGTAACCCGGGTCAATAGATCCTGGACCTGTTCACAATATGGAGGAGGCGACGTGGAGATGATCTCATTTCCAAGCACCACCTCCGCACCCGTCCTTGATGACACCGGCACTGCCTCCATTGCAGGTCATATTGCCAGGTCGCGTTGCCAGTCTGAAAGGGGTTTCATGCGGTTGCACCTGGGAAGAACCCATGTACAATTCTCAGGTGTCACCCGCAATTGCAACGTGAAAGTGGTATTAGACTCATTCACACACAGATGTACAAATTAATCGTTTTGTTGCATCATGTTGTTACTAAGTGGCGCCACTGCAGCAATAGTGTGTGAGAACACATCTGTACTTAACAAAAGAGTATATGTTATAGAAGAGTCAAAGTGTCAGACAATCCTTAAGGTTCTAAGGGCAAAAATAAACTATGAACTATATATGTTGGAGAATATTTATGTACTGAATAATAGACTTTCAGCTACAGTATAATTTTTTTACATTAAGAGGGGAATTCAAATAGCCATGTTAAATTACCATGGCTATTTGATCCCCAGGGAGTAATTCAATTATCCCTGACAGCCGGCACTACCAGAGATTTTGTTTCACCATGTTTTTGTGGACACAATCGCAAAAACAAATGGATATAGCAAGTTACACTGAATCCTGCATGTTTTCATGGAAAAATGGACACAAAATAATGTGGGTTTATTAAACTACCTCCCCCTTCCCCCACAAAATTGCTGTAAAATGGGATTTTAAGATGGAATGCGGGTAATTGAATTTCCCCCTTAGTACTAATTATAAAGATTGTGAACTCTAATGGTCAGGTCTTGCTGGCCAATTTTGTATACCTGCACAGCCCTTCTACAACAATTGTACGCTCCATAATGCACCCCTCCATAGTATCACCAAATTGTAAACTCCATTGTGAACTTCATTTCCACCAAATATGTGAACACCAATGCAAGGTCATTATACCACTATTCTCCCTTCAATAAGTATTCTGCAAAAGATCTATCTTAAATAGTCAATCTTATTTTGTGGAGCAATTTCTCTACTAATGTTCTGTTTTGAAAGACTGAATACTTACTACATAGTGATCTTGTTAAACTCACCCTTGTCTAATGAGTTGCCAATGTATATATAGAGCAAAATAACATACATCACACCTTTGGATCTCTTCAAAATGTCCATTGTGCGGCCTATGTAGAAACAGATTCTCATGGGTTGCACACTATGGGGTAGATATAATAGGACACACGATTCAGTCATCAGTGAGTTACTGGCGAGCCTGCCTGATGTTTTAAATGGGCAATCATTTAAAGGGCCTTTTAAGTGATTGCCCCTTTAAATCATCAGATAGAATCTCTGGAATCTCTCCAATGGCCACATCTTGTAGTCTATTACATTGGGTTGGGATTGAAATGCTGGAGGGCAGGATTCCGGCTGATGGAATACCGACTGTGGCATCCCGCTATTGAGAATCCTGACAGGGATATACTTGCCTTCCCCCAATGGCCTCCTAACCCTAACCCTCCCTTGCAACAGCCTAAACCTAACCCTCCCTGAGGGTGCCTAAACCTAACCTCCCTTTCCCACAGCCTAATCCTAACCCTCCCCCCTCGCAGCCTATCCCCAACCCTCCCCGGTGGTTCCTAAACCTAACCCCCCTCCCCACAGCTCCCCTCCCCCCTGCAGCCTAACCCTTCCCGTGGATGCCTAATCCTAACCCACCTCCAAGTAGCCTAAACCTAGCTCCCCCCCCCCTCAGCTTAAAGGTCTGCCTGCCCTCCGCCTCCCCTTCGGCGGCATACCTGTTCTGTGGGCCCGCACTCGCTTTTTCAGGATTCCGGTGGTCGGGATTCCGTTGCCGGGCTTGTGACCCTATTCGGGATGCTGGTGTGAGCATTCCGAGTGGGCTCGGGATTCCAGCATCTGTAATTCGACTGCCAGGATCCTGACTGGATCCCTTTACATTTACCTCTAAGTACTTTTGAAATAACTCTTTCCTACGATTATTTTTGAAATCATTCTTCTCTCAGTGTTCTCTCTGGAATCACAATTTTCCCAGCATTTTATCATCAATCACCCATCCCTCTCTGCACTTCCTTGTGAATCATTCTTCTCTCAGCATCGCACACCCTGGTTTGTGTGTACACAGTAAGGGTTTACTAGACTTTTGCACTTGCGCAGTAGCATAAACATTGCTTAACTGCGCAAACATCGGTACTGCGTGCACACCTCATCAGACCCGCTGTCTCTAATCTCATTCCTTTCTGCCTTTCCTTCATGTGTTACATGTCATTTGTGTCACGTTATATATTCTCTAGTAGACAACACAAGATTCAATGATTTGTTAAAATAATTCACATTTACTTTCCACAAAATGTCAATTAGCAAAAAGTAAAAAAGTAATGTCTTGGAACTCAACTAAGAAGACAAAAACAATGGATAAATACATTCTTATTGATTGTGCTCATTGTAAACCTATTGATTTGTCATAAGAGAAGATGAAGTCATACTGTAGAGGTAGATGCCATTTTAACAGGAAAACATGGTGATTTTAGAGGAATATTATGACTTAATAAGATAGAGCTCTGTGCCTTTGTGTAGTATACAGTACTTAAATGTTGAATCCCTCGATATTGTAGGGTGCATGTTACTAGTAAATTCTTCCAGGTATGGACTGACCATAGGACCCACCAATGACCCCTAGTCTATAGAGGCTCCTAGCATGGATGATACAAGAGAAGCACCTGTAGCGCCTTCTGATATAAAGTATAATGATGGACGTTTATCAAAACTACTAAATAGGAAAAATGGAGTTGTGGCCATAGCAACCAATCAGATTCTAGCTATCATTTATCTAATACTGTCTATAAAATGAAAGCTAGAATCTGAATGGATGGTATGGACAAAATCTCCTCTTGTCCTCTTTACATGGTTTAATAATACTCCCCTTTAATCATCTACCCAATTAGTACTAAGTTGTGAGGGTTTTTTTAGAAGTGGAGATGTTGCCCATATCAACCAATCAGATTCTACTTAACATTTATCTGCTTCTAGAAGATAATAGCTAGAATCTGATTGGTTGCTATGGGCAACATCTCCACTTCTAAAAAACTCACCCCTTAGTAAATATACCCCTAGATCTATATTGCACCTTACTGTGTATTTATGGTATAAATGTGTTTACTACACAAAATATTATATTTTCAACTCTGTATTGCTTTTTTATTAACCTATATTTAAACCTAAGCTGTGTAAATGCCAATCTTTCACTGAATTCTCATATGATTTAAGAGTTCATTATGTAAGTGCATTAGAATCTGGTAATTGCAAAGTGCATTTTTTTTGGTAAACACGTTTCCCATTTAAGTATTTGAATGTTAAATGGTCAGGTTGCACATTATAACTGATGACCGTACATACTTCATTGTTTTTATGGGGAAAAGCTTCCCATCAAAGTCCACCACACACTGAAGGGACTGTCACTTTTGTATGGTCTAATACATAAACATACCCTCCAACATGACCCGCCCCACTAGGTACAAAATGCTCTGTTTCTGGACTTCCCTCTTAATTTATTATTGCCATCACCTGTGAAGAAACAACTTTCTTATCATTTAACTAGTTCAACTCAGGTGATGGAAATCATAAATTAAGAGGCAAGTCCAGGAACAGAGCATTTTGTACCTAGTGGGGCGGGTAATGTTGGAGGTTCTGCATAAATATGCAGTTTTGATTAAAAAGCAAAACAAAAAGCAGCATAAAATGAACCTAAGCAAAGATGAAACTAATAACTTACTAACTAAAAGTATGTAAAGTTAGTTGTCAAATATTGTTAAAAAGTCTTTTAAAAATACAGAAGTTTCCAAAGCAAATAATAAAAATATACTAATAATATATTTTCAAAAAGCATAAGAAGTTATATTTTCATAGTTGTGCTTTGGTTCGTCATTCATTCAGTGTTGTCAGTCGGTCTCCTTCTCCGCCGCTTGCCGGGCGCCAGGATTTGGAGTGTTCTCCAGCTGATCGTTTGCTTTCTCTATTCTCCTAGACTCAGAGGGTCTCCTTGTTTTCATCTGATCAAGCTCCTTTTGATTCTCTCCTGTTAGGACAATATGAGGAGGTTGTCACTCTTTATCCATGGATATTAAAGCCATGACTGGAACGGAGATAAGATAATCCTTAAAATGAGCAATGACAGATAAACTCCACCTCAACCTAAATTATACAGGTTAACATGACCCCTCAAGTAGGAAAAACAATGGTAATCTATAGACTGGGATCCCTGCTATTTCTCAGATACACAATAAACCTGTACCTCGGTAATGGTGGGTTCTACTGCTAGAGGATTCATGAGAAATTTGAATTATAAACCCATGTCCCATCTTGGTTTAAGATAACAGATTGGGTGGTTTCTGTGCCATCCAATCAGAGAGCTCTGAGATGGCAGGCATATCAAAATGGTGTCATCCTTTCCTATCATTTTAGAGGTGCTGGTGAGACTGAGACATACAGTATAACAAACTGATTTGATCTAGGACACTAGGAACTGCCACAATTCTGTATATTTCAGGGTCAGAGTGGAATTCTTCAGCTTTCATCACTACCAGAAAAAAACATTCATGTTTTAAAGGACAAGAAATAGAAAGATAACAGTAAAGATATATTATTCTCGTTATATTACGGAACATCAAATATAGGACAAATAGGAGAATTAGAGTCATTGTAAAATGTCAGTTGAGGGGAACAGTAGTAGCTGTGGCAAATTACCAAAATAAAATGAAAACTTTAGAGGACTAGAAATTTCTATTGAACATAGTGGGTCATTTGGACATTTAGCTAATACATAGCAGATCATTTATAGGTTTCACATAAGCAACTAGAGGGATAGATCAGTAGGGGAAAGCAATGTCACACTTTACAGAAGGAGCAATAAGAATAATTAAGGAAGCTGGTGGCAGAACAGTTGAAGGGAGCAATCTGGGGAGTAAAGCTTAGTTTTCCAGTTACAACATTTCTTGATAAATGGAAAAATCCAGGCATGTATTGCCTATAAACACTGTACACAGGAATACAGGTGAGTCAGCTGCAAGAAGTAGCCACTGGATCATTTATAAGGTGCATTCGGTATAGGATGAAGAAATGATAAGGTTCCGTATTGTAATGGAAGTTGGGGCAGTTACTGTAGATGACATTAACACAGATACACGTAGCTATAAAACACTGGGAAATGATGCATCACTTGTTCAAGTGTCCATATTCATGAGAGGGTTGGTGTCTCAGAATTACTTAATAAGAATTATAGAATTGTAATGTAATATTTTTACTCCAATTATGTTCCAGTTTCACAACTACATTATGCCTTTATTAAACTAGGTACAGGCTGTACAGTACAATTATTGGGACAATTTCCCAATAATCAACAGATCTGCCTGTTTTATTGTATAGTGTGTATGCATGAAACGTCTATATTTCCTTTATTTATCCGGATAACCTCATCCTCCTTGTGGGTAGACATATGCAAAGTCAGTAATCGGTAACTCAATCGTAATTAATATCAGGCCCAATTGTCGGGACGACCCAAAAATCGAATGGTGTGTAGGTAACTTTAGCCCAATTTTAAGACAGAAAAATTCTTGTAATTTTTTTCTCGCATTGGAGAACAATGGATGAAATACACATTATATATTAGGTATTTAACTAAAGCAAGATCTGACAAGATCTGTGAAATGTTTTCCCGATGAACTTGCAGAAGATGTGCAAATATATTAGACACCAATCTAGTATGGTTTTTCGGACAGGGCAAAGAGAACATTGGCCTCAGTATCCATTGCACTGAGCTGTACTTAGTGATTTGATAATTTCAGTAAATTAGAAATGTTTTTTCCATTTTATGTAGTAACTGGTTAAAAAAAGAGCTTCCCATCTAGATGAATGTTATTTGCCCAACATTGTTTCTACCCTAAAATCCACTTTAGTTATAACCACAGAATGTTTTTTTTATTTTATTTATGCAAGTAGTACTTATTAAATCTTTTGCATATGGACAAAGAAACTTTTCGTGTATCAAGGCAGTGAAATAACAGTATGTTTTTATTTAACCTAGGGTGACTGCTAGCATACAGTAGCTAAGATGATCTGTGGTTTTAAAGAACACTTCTACATTTATTTGGGACAGATAGGATTACTGTTAGTACAACCAAGATCTGGACAACTGACCTGATAGATTAATCAATCTGCCTGCTTAGTGGTAATCATGGCAGCCACTGATGGAATGCAATTCTGGTCTAAATTGAACAAACTGACAATCAAAATTGTCATGAGATAAAGCAGTAGTAGTCCATACAGCTGATATGGGAGCCGATGAGGAGGGGTGACCAGCAATCCTAAGGGCTGTAACACACTACCCGGTTTTCCCCGGATGGCAAAAAGCTGGACAAAGTTTTTTCGGCTCTTTGCCATCCGGCAGAGTCTTTCACACACAACGGCTTTGAGCCGTGTGTAATGCTGAGCGCAAAACGTTCTCTGCCTTCAAAGACGGCACGGCCCCGGCCCGGCAGCCGGACTTTCCAGTGGCAGCCGGGCTGGGGCCATGCCGTGTGAAAGGACACATTGCACTGCATGTGTCTCTGCAGCACAGCAGCGGTAAAAAGCTGGGCGGGATTTTGCCGGGCGGCGGGAGCTGGCGTGTGTTTCAGCCCTAATCCATTCACTTTGGAGGCTGGTCTAATCACCTGGGTTTGTCTATAAGGTGACGCCATATATAGGCTTGCAGTTGAGCACCATTGCTGATTATGCTTATTAAAACATTTTAATCACTCCTTTAATGATCTTTGCAGTTAAAAAAAATTTCTAGAATTCTGCTGGTTTGCTCTTCATTTGGACCTAAATATCAATACTGTAAGAGAATACCAGCTCTGGTTTTATTTCTAGTGTTGTGATTTTAAATTTCCATTTTTCATTTACATTACTTTGTGTGTGCTGTTAAAATGGTTTTGGTATGGATTACCGGCGGGCGGGATACCGGCTGTCCAAATCCCGACAGCGGCATCCCACCTGCCAGAGTGCCGACAGCGGGGTGAGCGCTAAGAGTCCCCTTGCTGCACTCGCCACAGGATCTATTCCCACTCTATGGATGTCATGGACACCCACGAGTGTGAATAGCGCGGTTGCGCTGGGATTCCAGCTGGCGGAATTCTCGGCTGTCGGGATTCCGGCATCTGTATCCTGAATGTCGGGTTCCCGACCACCGGCAAATTGGCTGCATCCCGTTAAAACAATGCAGTATGCATAGGCAAAGCTCTTCTACTGAAAACTCGTTATGAGTAGTAACCAATCCAACTCCAGTCACCTCTGAAGAAATGTAAAATAATAGGTGTTTTATGAGGCTATGAAGGTTCTATGGATTGCTGCTAAATGATAAATGTTTCCAAGTATGGGCCTAATTCAGCATAGATCGCTAGTAAGAGAAATTGCAAATTGAGCAAATATCGAATGACTGCGCATGCTTAGCGTTTGCATCACGCATGTGCGAGGGTTAAGTGACAGAAATTGCGTACAGAGCATAATAGCAATGTAGCCGCTGTTTGACTGACAGAAAGTTGGCATTTCTGGGTGGAAACCTGCTGTTTTCTGGGTGTGTCAGAAAAAATGCAGGCGTGCTCAGGTGTTTTTGGGGAGGGTGTCTGCCCTCAGCGCAGACAACTTCCAGATTGTCTCAGTCACAGAGTAGTGGCAGCCTCAGACCTACTCACATTTGCTCAGATGGCAAAGATTCTTTGATGTTTTGGGAATTGCGTATGCATCTGCGAGTGGATAGCGAACTGTGATGCACTCGCAATTTTGCAGGGGGCGTTTTTTCTTCATGTCGGGGCAACGCCTTTCTACTTGCAGACAACTGCAATTTCTCTGAATAGTGATCCATGCTGAATTAGGACCCATGTTCAGTTTAAAGCCCTTTAAAGTTTATTAGAAATTAAAAAGAAACATGCCCCATTTTGGCAAGGGCACCCATTATAATGAGCAAAAATGCTCTCATACCACAGATCATATGATGTCACAAAGCAAGGACAGACTGTAGTGTTCAGTGTTGATAACAAATTTCTGCTGTCCCCTCAAACAATCTATTGAACAATACATATATAATACATATATATCAGGGCCATCTTAACGTATGGGCACACTGGGCAGCTGCCTAGGGCCCCACGATTCTAGGGGCCTTTGAGCAGCGGCATCTGCCTACCGGGCTAGTGCCTTTGGAGCTTCTTCGGAGGCAGGTAGAGAATGCTGCCAGCCTGCTCTGATTGTTAATTACACACAGTCAGAGCAGCCAGGCAGCTGATTCCCAGCCTGCAGCCAGGGCATGGAGAGACATCTCGGGACCGCAAGAGGAATGAGTGGGTGGGTAGGGATCCCAGTGCATTTCTTTGCCCAGGGCTTACAATCGGGGGCACTTCAAGAGAGAAGGAGGCCCATGTGCAGACACAGTCTGGGCCTCCTCCTCTCTAGGTGGCTGCGCTGTAGCCTCTGGGCGCTAGGGTCACAAGTCTAGTGCATGGCCATTTTCCCAGTGATTCTTTTACTGAACATGCGTGAAACGCCAGGAAAATGGCCACAACTCGAGTTTCCTGGTGATTTCTGCAGCACAGTTGCTGCCGTTGCGAGACACCGGAGGGTACGTATTGAATAAAATGGGAGCAGGGTGTGTAGTGTGGGCCCCGGGGGCCCATGTGCACCGTGTACACTGCACCATTATAACTACACCAGTGCCTATAATGCCGTCAAGATGGCCCTGCATACCGTACATGTATTTGGAGAACAAACGGTTTGGAAGGTTTGGCACCTGTTAGATTCTCAGAGTCTGCTCCAGAGTTCCAGGCAAATTTGTGAGATAAAATCACAAAATCAAGTTAAATGTGCCTTATAATTTAAATATATTTGCTTGGACAGGGTCATGTGGATTCAGATGTGTTAAACACAGTGTCAGATTGCATTAAGGATATTAAATCCATCTGCATGTTGCTTTGTGACACAGAGAATTGTTACTTGACAGTATATTGTGACGGGATGTATAAATTGCCCCTCTCCTGGATCTTTGAACCCTCTTGATTTTCGCTGTCAGATATTGTATATCTACTTTATTTAATGAGTTTGCTGCACAAATCGCTCTACTATCCATTTACCCAGTTAGAACACTGATATGCACCTAGAACTTGACGCTGGAGACAAGCCTCTGTCTTGTCTCTACATACACACATGCTTACTACAAGATTGCAGGTTTATTCTACTTGAATGTGCTTTATTAAATAGTGAGCTGATATACAGTATCTATTAATTGGATATTCCTAAAGATGTTAAAAGGGCAACTGCTAACACTACATATTATTAATTCCATAAATAGCCCACTTGTTGCAAGATTGTAGCTGTTATAAAGAGTCCTAAACATTTTACAATCCCTTAAAAGCACAGATTAAAAGCAGTTGTAAATTGGTAAACACAAAACACCACGGAAATGGTTTTCTAGACAAATCTGTGCTTTATACAACAATTTCATGTAGCTGTGCATCACCTGGCTCCACAGAATTACTTTGATTGGGGCTCAGCAATGCCGCTGTAGCCTACTAAGCCCCGTGCTCTGTTCTGAAAACAGTGGAGTGGTATATATTTTGGGATGTGGGTGTCTTGCCTGTCCTTTCACTATCCAACACTCAGTGTGGGGCTTCATGCTTACCACCATGACACTGCCCCTGTCACATGCAGCCTTATATTCACACCATCCCACATGTGCCTCCTACAAGATGAGAACATGTATCCTTTTAAATACTTTGTAAGGCAAGTGTTTTGATGATGTGATTGGATGCAGCCAGTTCTGAAGCCAATCGGCTAGTTCTGTCCCCACCCACTTGAAAAGGGGAGACACAGACATGCAGATAAGATTGATCTAGCCCAGTGATGGGAAACCTTTGGCACTCCAGCTATTGTTGAACTACACATCCCAGCATGCCCTGCTACAGTTTTGCTATTTGGCCATGCTAAAACTGTAGCAAGGCATGCTGGGATGTGTAATTCAACAATAGTTGGAGTGCCAAAGGTTCCCCATCACTGGTCTAGCCAATGCAATCTTCAAACCCTGTACTAGGATACTCTTGTTTTAACAGCTGTATGCCCTTTAACCTGACAGTTCCGTTTGTGCCAGTCATTTGCATGCAATTACAGATGCAGAGTCATACGCCTAACAATCACATATCTGCTTAGTACTAAAGAGATGGAACTTGGCTCTAATGGGCCATTCTCATCTAGTCAAAATCTAGTGAAGGCGCCATCTTTGCCTTCTGTTTCAACTCATTTCATTGGGGTCGTAATCTCATTGTACAAAGCCATGTAATATGTTATTGTTATAAAAATAAAGGCTAATAATAATAATCATCATCAGTAGAGCACAGATACAGGGAAAGTATCTAAGGAGGAATCTGATACAGAAATATGAATTATATCAAGACTTGTAATATCTTAAAAATAGGTTAAGCAACCTGTAAACCTTCCATACCAAGTAATGCTGGTTTACTGAGAGGGATTGGCAGGAGACACAGGTAGACAGTGCTTACACATGTGGCTGACATGTTCTAGGCCTATATACAGGTTGCAGTTGTGCACTGAGGCTACATGCCAGTAAACACATAGCCACACACAAGTAAATGCAGAGGTACTGCCGTCTCTTCCTCTATGACAACGTGTGCCTATTTATAAGGGTAAGAATGTGGAATAATTATCGACATACAAATCCTGAAAATGGTCAAAGTAACTTCCCATTATAGAGTGCATGGCATTCAATTGTTTACCCATTTGTAAATGACCCTTTATGTCCCTTAAAGTTACAGATATCCCTAACAATACACTCAAAGTAAAACATTCAATAAATATATTTATGTTCCCCTGATTAGAAGTTAATTGCTCCTAAGTGTTGGCATTATATAATGATTGAGCATTTTGCAGTGGATTCATACAATTCGTTAGTCTTTATCACACATCCACAATACCACTGTCAGAACATTAACGATGAATTGGAATAAACACAAGTAACTCCGTCCCAAGACTTGTATTCAGTATACAGTATATCTGTGAAACATTTACAGACTCAAGGACAGTCAGGTAGCCAAGATAACACAGGATGCACAACTTGTGTACTTACTGTCAGTAGGGCGACTGACGGAAGAAAAGAATGAACATACAGGGACATTTACTAATTCCGTTGCATATTAAAAAGCTGCCATAAGTCTGTATCTTACAGTGTGATTAGTAAGATTCTGATGTTTTTCTGGTATCGTAAAGGAAATTAAAACAAACACCTGGGGTATTCACACAGCAATTCAGTGACAGAAACAAAGCTCATCAACTGCCTACTAATGCTGTGTTCCTAAGGCTGCAGGTGCACAAAGCACAAGTGGAACATTAGCCCCAGGAATGCTGGGACATAGAGATAGAAACCGAGGCCAGGATTCATCAAAGTGCCTTTGTGTCAAACAGTCGCTTTCCATTTGTTTTGGTGTATGTATGTATGTATGTATGTTTGCTAAATGTATCAGAGAAAAACTGTACATCAAACTGCAGGGAACAAAACCACCTAAGGTCAACCTATAGTGTCGGTTTTGAGATCTTAGACAATTACAAAGTATAAAATGTTTTAACATTAAGGGTCACTGAATCGCAAGAAACAAGTCATATATTCCATATAGTTTCTGATAGGTGAGATTGCGGTTTGGCAAGGTGTCTATACAAAGTGTAATGTTTCCCCGGTTCAATCAAACAGCTTATCCAAGTGACTTCCCCCAAAATAATTTGAAAAATAAATATATATATATATATATATATATATATATATTTTATACACACACATATCTCTAAAGGTACAGAAATGAAGGTGGCACTCAGAGACTTGAACGAAGGTTGCATAGGATACACACAGGTGAAATATCAGTGCTCAGAACTGGTTATTTCACTTATGTATCCTGAAGAAGGGGAGCACGTCCCTGATTCGTTGATTTACTAGACGCACCTTGCTTCACCGTTGTTCAAGCCTCTCAGTGCTGCCTCCATTTCTGTACCTGCATGTTGGAGAGGCACCCTCTAAGGAAGGCACCAGGTGACCAGAGCAAGGATTTGTCCATGTGGAAGGCGTCCAGAGTGCTGGATTACTCTTGGCTATATATTTAAATCTTAATAAATGAAGAGTTAATTAGAGAATAGAGCAGACACTCTCCCTTCCCCCAATTTCCTGCTACAGAGCACAAAAGATAGATATTATTGTTTAATAAACTTATTTGGGTAAAGGTTTTATACATTTGAACTTTATTTTACAATTGTGTCTCTTTTTCCATTTGAAATAAATGGCAGGGGTCTTACGGGACCTCAGTCATCCTAATTTCTGTTTTATAAAGAAAAAAACAAATGCATACGAAAAACGAAATTATGCATTCGCATACAGTTTTAGGATGCAGTTTGGCTTAAAAACCTGAGGATTGTATTTAACCACTTGCCTGGCATGGTAGCATCAGGTGCGACCATGCCTGCAAGTGATTTATCTGACCTGGTCACACAGGATGCGACCAGTCAGATAAACTGTGCTAGCAGCGGCAGGAAAGGTAAACTTCTCTCCTCTGCTGCTGTCAGAGGGACCGGAAGGCAAACTTTGTCCGACTTTGTACCATCCGGCAGTGTCTTTCACACACAATGGCTATGAGCTGTGTTTAATGCTGTGAGCATGCGCAGCAGCAGGACTGGCTTAAAAAAAAAACGTGTGTGAAAGCTTCCATTCACACACACGGTTCACTGCCTACAAGGACGGCACGGCCCTGGCCCGGCAGCCGGACCTTTCAGTGGATATTTCCGGCTGCCGGGTGAAAGGACCCTACCCCTTACATTATAAATGACAATACTGGCATGGGAAAAAGCCATCCGTCTTTTTCCCGCATGGCAAAAACCGCCGCATGTGAAACAGCCCAAAGGTCCCTCTGCCTCCCTGCACTCTCCCCTACTGATTCCCGTGCTACCGATCACTGCTTATCGGTCAGCACGGCAGGACACCCCCGCCCCCCTCCAGCGGCTGCAGACAATAGCAGCCACTGGGGAGTGTAAATTAACCCCCCCAAGCCCCCCCTTCCCCGTGTGTACCTGGAGGTTTTCCCAGATTTCAAAATGAAAGCCATGTTGGTTGCGATGTTCCCGATCGATGTTTCAATGTTTTGGGGGAAATTATTCAATTTTTTTTTTAACTAAAATCATTTTGGATATGGTTAAACTCATGTTCTTCACCTAATTCAGTCATAAAAAAATAAATAAATTCGGAGAGGTTTTTAGGGAAAAAAATCATTAGTTAAGTGGTTAAAAACTGCATCCTGCATGTAGAAGTTATAAGACCACAGTGTTAAACCGCAAGTTAGTAAATCTTGGCATCTGTATACACCTGGGTTCACTGTCTATCCTGCCTGGAAAAAAAAATAGGATTTTAATTACCTACCGGTAAATCCTTTTCTCGTAGTCCGTAGAGGATGCTGGGGTCCACATTAGTATCATGGGGTATAGACGGGTCCACTAGGATCCATGGGCACTTTAAGAGTTTAGTAGTGTGAGCTGGCTCCTGCTTCTATGCCCCTCCTACCAGACTCAGTCTAGAAACTGTGCCCGAGGAGACGGACATACTTCGAGAGAAGGAAATACACAGATGGTGGTGAGATTCACACCAGCTCACACATAACAGAAAAACCAAGCTAACCAGCTTGAAACAAGTCAGAAACTGCTGCACAACAGTACTTAACCACGTAACAATGCAGTACTCAACGAAGTAACAATGGAGTATATAACTAAGTAACAACTGCAAGAAAATGAAGCTCTGGGTAAGTGCCCAGCATCCTCTACAGACTACGAGAAAAGGATTTAGCAGTAGGTAATTAAAATCCTATTTTCTCTTACGTCCTAGAGGATGCTGGGGTCCACATTAGTACCATGGGGATGTACCAAAGCTCCCAGTACGGGAGGGAGAGCGTGGAGGCTCCTGCAGCACCGATTGACCAAACTTTAGGTCCTCAGAGGCCAAAGTATCGAACTTGTAGAACTTAGCAAATGTGTTCGACCCTGACCAAGTAGCTGCTCGGCAGAGCTGTAAAAACGAGACACCCTGGGCAGCCGCCCAGGAAGAACCCACTTTACGAGTAGAGTGGGCCTTATCAGATTTTGGACACGGCAAGCCTGCCGTAGAATAAGTATACTGGATAGTAAACCTGATCCAGCGAGAAATCGTCTGCTTAGAAGCAGGACACCCAATCTTGTTGGGAGATCATAAAGGACAAACAGAGCATCCGACTTTCTGTGACGCGAAGTTCTCGTCACATAAATCTTCAAAGCCCTTACAACATCCAAGGATTTTGAAGTAATTGAGGAGTCAGTAGCCACTGGCACCACAATAGGTTGGTTGATATGAAAAGCCGACACAACCTTCGGAAGAAATTGCTGACGCGTCCTGAGCTCAGCTCTATCTTCATGAAAAATCAAGTAGGGGCTCTTGCAGGACAATGCCCCCAATTCCGACACACGTCTAGCAGATGGCAATGCCAAAAGTGTGACTGCCTTCCAAGTGAGAAATTTGACTTCAACCTCCTGTAAAGGTTTGAACCAATCCGAGTGCATGAACTGCAGCACCACATTAAGATCCCAAGGTACCGTAGGAGGCACAAAGGGTGGCTGGATGTGCAGAACCCCTTTCAAGAAAGTCTGAACCTCAGGGAAGACATCCACTTGTTTCTGGAAGAAAATGGACAAAGCCGAAATCTGGACTTTAATGAAGCCCAAACGCAGGCCCATATCCACACCTGCTTGTAGAGAGAGGAGAAACCACCCTAGTTGAAACTCCACCGTAGGAAACTTCTTGGATTCACACCAAGAAACGTACTTTTTCCAAATTCGATGGTAATGTTTAGACGTTACTCCTTTCCTAGCCTGTGTCAGGGTAGGAATAATCTTGGTCAGAATGCCCTTCCGAGCTAAGATCTGGCGTTCAACTTCCATGGCGTCAAACGTAGCCATGGTAAGTCATGATAAGCGAACGGCCCCTGTTACAGAAGGTCTTCTCGAAGAGGAAGAGGCCTTGGATCTTCCAGCAGTAACTCCAGAAGATCCGCGTACCAAGCCCTTCTTGGCCAGTCCGGAGCAATGAGGATCGCCTGAACTCTTGTTCTTTTGATTAGTTTGAGAATCCTTGGGATGAGTGGAAGTGGAGGGAACACATACACTGACTGGAACACCAACGGAGTTACCAGGGCGTCCACCGCCACTGCTTGTGGGTCTCTCGACCTGGAACAGTACCTCCGAAGCTTCTTGTTGAGGTGGGAGGCCATCATGTCTATTTGAGGTACGCCCCAAAGACTTGTCACCTCTGCGAACACCTCTGGGTGGAGGCCCCACTCTCCTGGATGGAGATTGTGTCTGCTGAGGAAGTCCGCTTCCCAGTTGTCCACACCCGGAATGAAGATTGCTGACATCGCCATTGCGTGCTTTTCCGCCCAGAGGATGATTCTTGTTACCTCTGACAGTGCAGCTCTGCTCTTCGTTCTGCCTTGTCGGTTTACAGATGGGTCCATGGTTATCTTGACTAGTTTGATGATGCCCAGACATGACTGAAGTTTCTTAATCTTGCTCCCACCTGCCCGATCTCCAGGCTGGGGGGTCCACCATCATGCCGAGGATTTTGAGGGAGGAGAACCAGGTTTCTGTTCCTGTGAACCTGTTGGTGCAGGTTTTCTGGATTTCCCCCGACTTCCTCTAAAGAAAGTGAAAGGGGGTTTGGACTTTTTAACTTTCGCGAAAGGACTGCATTGTAGACGTAGGATAAGATTTCCTAGTAGGCGGTGCTGTTGAGGGAAGAAATGTTGACTTACCCGCAGTTGGCGTGGAGATCCAGGCATCTAACGCTTTCCCAAACAGAGCCTGACCTGTGAAGGGTAGGTTCTCCACACTCTTCTTGGATTCCACATCCGCAGACCATTGGCGCAGCCAGAGTGCCCTGCGTGCTGAGACAGCCATGGAAGAAGCCCTCGCATTAAGATGGCCAAGGTCCTTCATGGCCTCCACCATGAAACCTGCAGAATCCTGTATGTGATGTAAAAACAATTCAATGTCACTTCTATCCATAGAATCTAATTCATCTAGTAATGTACCTGACCACTTTACTATGGCTTTAGAAATCCACGCACAAGCAATAGTGGGTCTTAAAGCTACTCCAGTAGCTGTGTATAGTGATTTGAGTGTAGTCTCAATCTTGCGGTCAGCCGGCTCTTTTAAAGCAGTGGAACCAGGGACAGGTAAAACTACCTTTTTAGACAACCTAGACACAGAAGCGTCCACTAGAGGCGGGATTTCCCACTTTTTCCTGTCCTCCTCAGGGAAAGGAAAAGCAATGATAACCCTTTTTGGGATCTGGAATTTTTTCTCTGAGTTTTCCCAGGATTTTTCAAACAATGCGTTTAATTCCTTAGACGCAGGGAATGTAAGGGAGGATTTCTTATTGTCAGTAAAATAAGCCTCCTCTACTTGCTCAGGTACCTGATCAGTAATGTGTAAAATGTCCCTGATAGCCTCAATCATGAGTTGCACCCCCTTAGCCAGGGATGCATCTCCCCCCTGCATATCCCCATGACCGTACCCTGTATCAGGGTCGGTATCCGTGTCAGCTTGGTTATCTGGGCAAGAACACGCTTCTTAGGGTAAACAATTGGGGTTTTTGAAGAGGTAGTGGGAGCTGAATACGACAAAACCTCAACAGACTTTCTCAAAACCTGTGTTTCAGTCTCATTTTTAGCTATCCGAGATGAAATCTGGGATATCATTCCCCTAATAGAATCCACCCATGGGGGTTTGGATTCAGAAGGCTGAGACAGTACAGTATATTACAGTCTTGAGTACATGGAATAGACTCTTCAGGAGAAGATACACACTATGCAGCACAAGATACAGAGTTCCCAGACATGTTTATGTGAGCTATATACACACACACACACACACACACACACACACACACACACACACACACAGGAAAATGCAGACACAGTTTCAACCAGAGTACCTTCAGAGAGACACAGTATATGGAGCCAGCCACACAGCGCCCCAGTAGGCAGTTTATACAGTAAACATCCGGCGCTGACTGAATAACTTTAATAGACTAAACAGCTATTAGTACACTCTCCCCCCCTGTCTATAACACCCTGGTACCGCAGAGGTATGTTGGAGTTATGTGGAGGGCAGCGCTCCCTGTCAGCGTCTCTTTAGTGTGATCTGCAGGGTGAAAATGGCGCTGGTGAGTGCTAGATCCGCTCTGAGGAAGAAGCCCCGCCCCCTGTAATGGCACATCTTCCAGCTTTCAATGATTATACTGGCCTGAGGTGATTTGGCTGCTAACAGTGGGATTAGCCTCTGTTAGCATATGTGACCAGTGTAGGGTATTTGCGCTGGCCCAGGGCGCCCCTCACAGCGCCGCACATCAAGTACCGCTGAGCCCTCCGGAGCGCAGCCAGTCAGAGCTGCACTCCTACCCTTGTGCCGCCATTCCCGCCAGCGTCCCGCTTACCGGGACACCGGCGTCATACTCACCACTCCATCTTCTGGCTCTGTTAGGGGGTGGCGGCTGTGCTGCGGGAGTGAGCGGTCGCCTCGCTGGCTTGCGATCAGCACCCTCAGGAGCACAGTGTCCTGTCAGTGGAGATAGAGAACCATAAACTTCTAAAGTTGGTTCCTACCCACCCCTCGCTCCCCCCTAAGTCCCACGAAGCAGGGAGGCTGTTGCCAGCAGCCTCTCTGTAACTAACTCTTAGAAAAACAATAGAACCAGAAAAATGGGTCTAGGACTCCATGTCGACAACAAAAAAGTCGACACACCTTAGGTCGACACCAATTGGTCGACACACCTTAGGTCGACATGGACAAAAGGTCGACAGGAACAAGGTCGACATGTGTTTTTTATGTTTTTTTGGTGTTGTTTTCTTCGTAGAGTGACCGGGAACCCCAATTAGTGCACCGCTTCGCTCGCCATGCTTCGGGCATGGTGCCTTCGCTCCGCTTGGCACAGATTACCGTTCCAATCATAGTCCACGTGGATCGTTAAATATGAAAAGGTTCCAAAAAAGAAAATAATTGTGAAAAACTCATGTCGATCTTTTTCCATGTCGACCTTGTTCCTGTCGACATTTTGTCCATGTCGACCTAAGGTGTGTCGACCAATTGGCGGCGACCTAAGGTGTGTCGACCTTTTTGTTGTCGACCTGGAGTCCGGATACTCAGAAAAACTCCTAGGAGTTCCCCTAGCTGTGACCGGCTCCACCGGGCACATTTTCTAAACTGAGTCTGGTAGGAGGGGCATAGAGGGAGGAGCCAGCGCACACTATTAAAACTCTTAAAGTGCCCATGGGTCCCAAGGGACCCGTCTATACCCCATGGTACTAATGTGGACCCCAACTTCCTCTAGGACATAAGAGAAACAGCTAAATAGAGCTACAGTAAACTCTTTTTACATATTTAAAAGAAAATGAATAACTTACAATGTATGCTTGTGGGTGCAACTGTCTATAAGAGCCTAACCCCTTATTAGGAGCTGGCAATATAACATCATCACAATTCTCCACTTCACACCATTTAATGAAACACCACATTTATTTGTGAAAATACTGATTTTTTTTTTTGAACAGGGAAACATGTACAGCGATTTACAGTGATCATAACCAAGGCAGGTCATACACATAAGACAGCATATCTACATGATTATTAGCTCACGGAGCACAACTTACAGAGTTATATAAGTAGTTATACAAGTTTACTGTGTTTATCAGAAAGGCTGCACAGAGTCTTATGTCTGGGTGCTGGGTTACAGCAAAAACAGCAAAAAATAAAATCCCTTTATTTCAAGAGACTATCTACACTACAAACTACAGCAATAACCACCTGATGGCTTTATTCTATTCTGTATCCCGTTAGAAGGGGAGAGCATTTGGCAGAAGTTGCCATGGATACTTGTCTCCATCACAATCCAGAAGGGGAGGCTGGAGATATGCTTTATTCACAAATATCAGTTTTTCACATTCATATTTAGTAAATACCCTGTTAAAATGTCAGCATTAATACCATGAACAGCAAAAGGCATTTCAGGAGCACAGGTTTTGCGCCTACCACAAAATGAAAGTTTTTTTATTTTATTTCTTTTATTTATTTAGAAAATAAGATATTATAGCGTGAGCACAATAAGAACCACAAAAGCTATGATGGAACATTTTACATAAATTTCATAAAAAAAGAAGTGTCCCTTGAATGCAAAATACACATTTAGATGGAGTAATATATCATTTTGTGATGGCTATTTCTGTTTGCATGTGTCATTGTGTACAAATAAGGAAAGCTACAGGAATGTGCGTTAAATACTGTTTTCCCTTTTTTTTTTTTTTTTTTTTAGATAAAAAAAATGCATTTGGCACTTCTAATAATAAAGGTAAATGTAACACAAAGCAGTGGTAATAAGTCCCATCACAATATACATGTCAAGTAACTCTGTAGTCATATTAATTAGATATTAAATGTACAATATTAATTTAATATTTCATTTAATATTTTGAGGCATATATGCCACATTAGGTTCATACTTCAATGGAGCCTCACTAAAACATTGAAAAGGGGAGTTTTCCAAGAGAATAATATGTAAATGTGCCTTTTCCATAGAAGAACTGACTTCTAAGTAGTGCAATTTACAAGGCAGTCTTTGAGGTGAATGTAATAGAGTGTGAGAGTTTGTGCAAGAATGCCTGACTTCTTAAGGCGGCAATCATTTACAAGGCAAAACCAAGTTGGTTTTGCTTTGTAAATGGTTGCCGCTTTAAAAAAAAAAAAAACAACAACAGGTATTCTCGTACCTCCGGCTTCTCACACCCTATTACATTTACCCCTTTGGGTTAATGTTCCAACCACTGAGTTGGGCACAATTATTGCACCCGTTGTAGGCCTGATTCTGAGTAAAATAAAATAAAATAAAACAAGAAAAAGCAAGTAACCATGTAAATCATGCTGGGTAAATAATGGCTGCTTTTGTATGTAGCCCACAAATGCTGGCCAGCTGTATATTTACACTGTAATTTAGATTTCAGTTTGGACACGCCTCCTTAGAGCTAAAGTTCTCTGCACATTTTAAATCTGCCCCACCTGCAGTGGAACATTGAATTGCCAAGGTTCCCAGTTACTTACTCTCTTACTTTATTCCCAATGCAGAATCAGCCTGTGTGTCATGTTCTAAATGAGTGAGCGCATTAATTTAAAGATCTGCCATTACGAAGTTCTAAATATAGACTAATTTTGGTGTTCTGTAAAATTCATTGGTAAAGAATAGTTAAAAACGATCATCTACTTTAGGGGAATTAAAGTGAAACTCTTGCTACTTTTATTTTAAGAACTTTGCATGTATTAAAGCAGGACTATCATTAAGCAATTTTGATTTTTAATTGTTTGTACAACTAAAAACAGATTTGAACCCTTATATTTTTATTAAACAAACTTACAAAATGTTGATTATATTTATTGTTTTTTTTTTCTGACGTTCCTCTCCTTTAGTATATTGCTGTTTCACGGAAATCATGAACAGTGGCATCTGAAAGAAAGACAGACTACCAAAAAGTGCTAGAGAGGAAGGATATTATAAAATACCACAAACTATAAATTTTTCTGACATAGGGGTATATGCAATTGCGGTCGAATTCGCGGCAATTTTCGCCGTTTTTCAAATTCGACCAAATTCGCCAGGTGAATTCCGGAAGGTGGCTTCCGGAATTCACCATATTCAATGAAAAACGGATTCGCCAGGGTCGCGGGCGAAAATCGGCCGATTTGGCGGATTTTGCCGCGATTTTAAAAAACGGGAAAAATCGTGGAAAACCCGGAAAAAAAATGGCGTGGGGTCCCCCCCCAAAGCATAACCAGCCTCGGGCTCTTTGAGCTGGTCCTGGTTCTAAAAATGCAGGGGAAAAATTGGCCAGGGATCCCCCGTATTTTTAAAACCAGCACCGGGCTCTGCGCCTGATGCTGGTGCCAAAAATACGGGGGACAAAAAGAGTAGGGGTCCCCCGTATTTTTAACACCAGCATCGGGCTCCACTAGCTGGACAGATAATGCCACAGCCGGGGGTCACTTTTATGCCGTGCCCTGCGTCCGTGGCATTAACTATCCAACTAGTCACCCCTGGCCGGGGTACCCTGGGGGAGTGGGGACCCCTTCAATCAAGGGGTCCCCCCCCCCAGCCACCCAAGGGCCAGGGGTGAAGCCCGAGGCTGTCCCCCCCCATCCAATGGGCTGCGGATGGGGGGGCTGATAGCCTTTGTGAAAATTAAAAGATATTGTTTTTTCCAGTAGTACTACAAGTCCCAGCAAGCCTCCCCCGCAAGCTGGTACTTGGAGAACCACAAGTACCAGCATGCGGTAGAAAAACGGGCCCGCTGGTACCTGTAGTACTACTGGGAAAAAAATACCCAAATAAAAACAGGACACAGACACCTTTGACAGTAAAACTTTATTACACACTACCGACACACACATACTTACCTATGTTGACACGCCGACTGCCACGGTCTCCGACGATCCGAGGGTACCTGTGAAAAAATGATACTCACCTTCCAGCGTCCAGAGAGATAAATCCACGTACTTGTTAAAAAAAAAAGAAAACGCAAAAACCCGAGCCATACCGGACTAGAAAGGGGTCCAATGTTTTCACATCAGACCCCTTTCTCCCGAATGCCGGGACATCACGTGACTCCTGTCACTGATGTCCCTTCAGCCAATCAGGAAGCGCTACTGCCGTTGCGCTCACCTGATTGGCTGAGCGCTGTCTGTACTGTGACAGCGCCTCGCAAAGCCGCTCCATTACTTTCAATGGTGGGAACTTTGCGGGTAGCGGTGGGGTCACCCGCCGGTCAGCCGCTGACCGGCGGGTGACCTTACCGCTAGCCGCTAAGTTCCCACCATTGAATATAATGGAGGGAGCTGTGCGATGCGCTGTCACAGTGCAGACAGCGCTCAGCCAATCAGGTGAGCGCAACGAAGTTGCGCTTCCTGATTGGCTTAGAGACCTGTCTGTGACAGCTGTCACTGACAGGTCTCATTCGTGGAAAGGTGTCCCATGTGTCAGCATGGGACCCCTTTCAGTCCGGCATGGAGCGGGTGTTCGCTTTGTTTTTTTGCCAAGTACGTGGATTTATCTCTGGACCATGGCTGAGGTGAGTATATTGAACTTTTCTTTTCAGGTATCCGTTGATTCTACATGGAGAAGAGGACCGATGTCGGCGTGTGAACATAGGTAAGTATGTGTGTGTCGACGTATGAAATAAAGTTTTACTGTCGACGGTGTGTGTGTCCTGTTTTTATTTGGGTATTTTTTTCCCAGTAGTACTACAGGTACCAGCGGGCCCGTTTTTCTCCCGCATGCTGGTACTTGTGGTTCTCCAAGTACCAGCTTGCGGGGGAGGCTTGCTGGGACTTGTAGTACTACTGGAAAAAACAATATCTTTTTATTATCACAAAAGGCTATCAGCCCCCCCATCCGCAGCCCATTGGATGGGGGGGGACAGCCTCGGGCTTCACCCCTGGCCCTTGGGTGGCTGGGGGGGGGCACCCCTTGATTGAAGGGGTCCCCACTCCCCCAGGGTACCCCGGCCAGGGGTGACTAGTTGGATATTTAATGCCACGGCCGCAGGGCACGGCATAAAAGTGACCCCCGGCTGTGGCATTATCTGTCCAGCTAGTGGAGCCCGATGCTGGTGTTAAAAATACGGGGGACCCCTACTCTTTTTGTCCCCCGTATTTTTGGCACCAGCACCAGGCGCAGAGCCCGGTGCTGGTTTTAAAAATACGGGGGATCCCCTGTCAATTTTTTCCCCGCATTTTTAGAACCAGGACCAGCTCGAAGAGCCCGAGGCTGGTTATGCTTTGGAGGGGGGACCCCACGCCATTTTTTTTTATGATTTTACCGTTCCAGCATTAAAAATAAAATAAAATAAAAAATAATATTTTAAAAAATATATAAATAATATTTGTGCCTCCAAAAAAAAAAAAAAAAAAGTACCTAATCCCTTCTAATATAAATAGATCTTCTATTCCCAGAAAAAAAAAACACAAAAAAAAACATGTTTAAATTTTTTTTATTTGTTTTCACCCTCCAAAGTGTGGCGGATTGAAAATGACGAATTTGCTGTCTAAAAGCCCTGCTGTCGAATTTCCAAACTTGAATTGAATATGCTTTGGTTGAATTGCAGCACTTGTATCATTGCAGAAAAGTCGAATTTGCAAAAATTCGAATTTCAAAAAGTTGAATTTTGAAAGTCCGTTTTTTGGTCGGAAAGCACTGAATTGCATAGGCGATTTTTTTTTTTGGTCGAAAATGACCCGAAATTCGACAATTTCGGGAATTCGACCGCAATTGCATATACCCCATAATGTTCTGCAATATTGGCATTAACAATCCTTCATTTTTAATTTATATTCATATTGAATTTTTTGCAGGCTAACCTCTGAGACACCGAAGTATATAAGATGATACTACATGCACAGCTGGTTCACTTATTTAGCTACCCAAGCTTCTCCTATTGTCAAAATTAGGGTTGTCCAGCATTGGCTCTGCCACTGGTGGTTGATGTTTTTAAACCATCGATTAGAAACCATCAATGGTTTGACTCTGTGCATGCATAGATCACGGCTGGCATCAGCCACTGGGACTCCACCACCGATGTACACCCTCGGTGGCCTCCCATCAATGGTAAAACTAGTTGCCATCACCATCAGACCATAAAAGGTTGAAATTATCGATGGTCAACCCTAGCCCAGATAACCTGTTTATTTTTATAAATGTTAATTTGACAAAAAGGGGCAGCAGTGGGTCCAAACCAACATCTTACCTAGAGTCCTGGGAGGTTCTTATTTGGTTTGGTCTACATGGGAACTATCATTGAAAACGTTTTCTATTTGAATAGCTCTCTTTCACTTGACCTAAATTATGTTGACAGATTAATTATTGAGACAGTTATGAACAAAGCAGAACTGCTGGTAGTGCTATTGGGAGTGTCATGTTCTACGCCAGGCCTGGCTAACCTGTGGCTCTCCAGCTGTTGTAAGACTACAAGTCCCATCATGCTTTGCCACAGTTTTGCCATTAGGGAATGCTAAAACTGTGGCAGGGCATGCTGGGATGTGTAGTTTCACAACATCTGGAGAGCCACAGGTTGGCCAGGCCTGTTCTACGCATAGCGCAGGAGAGTAAAACAATTAATATAATCACATTTGTGCAATTGTTCAAATGCTTTAAACTGCTGAGTTCAATTATATTCAATTGTGCAATACATTTACTATTAGTTTAACATTATATTTTTAAGCTATTTGCCCTTTATCATGAGATTCTGGTGGCATTATAGATTTATGCAACTACTGTCCCGGAGCAGTAGGTTTATAGAAACGATCAGAGCAGGTAACCAATCAGTGGTGTGTAAAAGCTGGATAACATCAGTACTACAAAACTGTTTCTAGACATCGTTTGCCCATCTCCTGGAAGACGAATTACCTTAAGTTCCTATTTTGCAGGAACATTCCTAGAACCTGGCACATGGGTAGCGCGATCTGACCATATCCCTATCATATTTGCTTTTTTAGAATTCTGCATTGAACCACAAAAGCTGTAGAAACTAACCTGCCACAGTTCTCTGCCTCCATTTTAAAGTATTCAGAAGTTGTATTAAATAAAATGGTGCGATAGCCAAAAAATCCACCCATTAGAGTTATTGTAAAGGTGGGTTAGACGGATAATGCAGTGAGGGCCTTCTTATAACAGTAAGCGTTTACATTCTCATACCTAGTGTATAATAACTAGCATTATCACGCATCTTTAACTTTTCCTAGGAGACCTGGAGATCATTCTTTATGCTAGGCACACACCTGACAGGTCTGCCATACTTGCATGTTTTGAAAAACCCTGTATCCAGATCCATTGGCTCATTACTATGGAAAGATTTTCTGAACATAAATCCAACTTGAATACAGCCTGCGTTGATCTTTACAGATAACCAGAATCCCAGAGGGAGGTATAATGCTCCACTTTTAGCACCTTTGAGATAATGCTGGTTGTTATAAGCCAAGTACTACATGAAAATATGAATACTTTCTGCTAGAAGACAGCTCTTAAAATATGTCGCTGTGTCTTGAACTCGTGAACCAATCAGGTTTGTTTCCAAAATCTTAAGTTACTTGCAAATTGGCTGCTATAGGTTGCATTACAGTTTTTCTCTTTGAATCACGGTGTTAAATAAACTATATTATTATCATTATTATTATTTATTTAAAGGCCAATTAACATTATCTAATTATGTCATATTTTAGACTACAATTCAAAAGTTAACTTTTTTTTCTTAAATAATACTTTATATTACTCTGAATAAAATACTAACATCTATCATAAATAAGGTTTTAGGCTTTTTTTTAATTTTTTTAAACAACTATGCAATTATTATATTTTGGGTATTTCTTTTAGTAAAATAAGTTGTTTAAAATAAAAAGCTGAAAATATTCTGAACTATATAATATTATAATATTTATCAAAGAACACTGACAACTCCCTGAGATGCAAATATCTCAATTTCTATGTTTTTTTTCTTCTTCTGGGAATATCTAACAGGGCTATTCGTCTTTGGAATACCCTATTGCGTAATAGAAAAAAAAAAAGAATAAGATGGTGAAAAAAAAAATGTAAACATGTCACAATCCTGCAGATGAGCTAGAAGCTTTTCAGGATGTAAACATCAGCGGAATAAAGAGAAAAGACATTGGATTTGTAAACAAAATCTCTTTCACTTGTAGCCTGGCAAAAGAAAAAAGAATGAAGCATGTCCCTCCCCTAAGAATAGGGTTTAGGCGGTTTACCGGACTTTCGAACCACAAGACAGACACCATCGGACAATTTTGGTGTCGGTGGAACATGATTTTTATGACAGATTATTGGAGTAGAAGCTGGATGAGTCAGACATGGTCTTACAGACACTGCGAGAGGAACCATTGGAAGTAAGGTCCAAGGAGAGACGTTTCTTGCTCCTCCCGTTTTCTTCTGCGTCTTCGTCATTGGCGCTTAGGACAGACGAGACGGTGGTTTCAATACGACTGATTTTGTACATGCTGCTCTGTGTTTGAAGGTAGCGTGTGGATTTCATTTCCAGCCCTTCATACTCACCCGCACGGATGAACGGGCACCATCGAAACACGTGCTTAAAGCCAATGCGGAACCTTAGAGTGAAGGGGGAAAAAAACAATGTATCAACCTCCAGTGCTATCTGGCCCTGACCATTCACCTGGCGGCATCATACCACATCCATAATTTAGAACCCAAGCTATTCTACTGGCAGATGATTATCACAGCTGAATAAAACGGACAGACCATCTCTGAACAAAGTTAAACTATGGCAAATGCGCTGAAAAGAGAGCTCAGAAAGCTGATTTACTAGCGCCATCACAGAACCTATGTGCCGTCTCAACAGGAATATTCCTTAATATTTACTTTAGAAGAACACAAAGGAGAGATAAAAATTCTCAACCACTTTGATTCAATTATATGGCGTCTTTAAGTATTAGTCAAACAAAAAGAGAGGGTGCTCACTGGATAGCAGCACTCAGGCTGTAGCGGCTGCTAACCTAGGGGTCCACCAATAACCTAAACACAAAAGAAGAAAGTGACAGCGCCAGAGCTCCTACTAAACAAGATATAATAACAGTAAACTACCATCCACAATCATAAATGAAAATGGACAATATATTTATCAGCAATTGTCGTACACCTATACAAACATGAAAAACTATACAAACATAAAATAAGAATTTACTTACCGATAATTCTATTTCTCGTAGTCCGTTGTGGATGCTGGGGACTCCGTCAGGACCATGGGGAATAGCGGCTCCGCAGGAGACAGGGCACAAAAGTAAAAGCTTTAGGATCAGGTGGTGTGTACTGGCTCCTCCCCCTATGACCCTCCTCCAAGCCTCAGTTAGGATACTGTGCCCGGACGAGCGTACACAATAAGGAAGGATCTTGAATCCCGGGTAAGACTCATACCAGCCACACCAATCACACTGTACAACCTGTGATCGGAACCCAGTTAACAGTATGATAAAACGTAGAAGCCTCTGAACAGACGGCTCACAACAATAACAACCCGATTTTTTTGTAACAATAACTATGTACAAGTATTGCAGACAATCCGCACTTGGGATGGGCGCCCAGCATCCACTACGGACTACGAGAAATAGAATTATCGGTAAGTAAATTCTTATTTTCTCTAACGTCCTAAGTGGATGCTGGGGACTCCGTCAGGACCATGGGGATTATACCAAAGCTCCCAAACGGGCGGGAGAGTGCGGATGACTCTGCAGCACCAAATGAGAAAACTCCAGGTCCTCCTCAGCCAGGATATCAATTTTGTAGAATTTTACAAACGTATTTGCTCCTGACCAAGTAGCTGCTCGGCAAAGTTGTAAAGCCGAGACCCCTCGGGCAGCCGCCCAAGATGAGCCCACCTTCCTTGTGGAGTGGGCATTTACAGATTTTTGGCTGTGGCAGGCCTGCCACAGAATGTGCAAACTGAATTGTACTACAAATTCAGCGAGCAATCGTCTGCTTAGAAGCAGGAACACCCATCTTGTTGGGTGCATACAGGCTAAACAGCGAGTCAGATTTTCTGACTCCAGTCGTCCTGGAAACATATATTTTCAGGGCCCTGACAACGTCAAGTAACTTGGAGTCCTCCAAGTCCCTAGTAGCCGCAGGTACCACAATAGGTTGATTCATGTGAAAAACAGAAAACACCTTAAGGAGAAATTGAGGACGAGTCCTCAATTCTGCCCTGTCAGAATGAAAAATTAAGTAAGGGCTTTTATATGATAAAGCCGCCCATTCTGACACACGCCTGGCTGAAGCCAGGGCTAATAGCATCATCACCTTCCATGTGAAATATTTTAAGTCCACAGTGATGAGTGGATCAAACCAATGTGACTTTAGGAAACTCAAAACAACATTGAGATCCCAAGGTGCCACTGGGGCACAAAAGGAGGCTGTATATGCAGTACCCCTTTTACAAACGTCTGAACTTCAGGCACTGAAGCCAGTTCTTTCTGGAAGAAATTCGACAGGGTCGAAATTTGAACCTTAATGGACCCTAATTTTAGGCCCATAGACAGTCCTGTTTTCAGGAAATGTAGGAAACGACCCAGTTGGAATTCCTCTGTAGGGACCTTCTTGGCCTCACACCACGCAACATATTTTCGCCAAATGCGGTGAAAATGTTTTGCGGTTACATCCTTCCTGGCTTCGACCAGGGTAGGGATGACTTCATCTGGAATGCCCTTTCAGGATCCGGCGTTCAACTGCCATGCCGTCAAACGCAGCCGCGGTAAGTCTTGGAACAGACAAGGCCCCTGCTGGAGCAGGTCCTTTCTTAAAGGTAGAGGCCACGGTTCTTCCGTGAGCATCTCTTGAAGTTCCGGGTACCAAGTCCTTCTTGACCCATCCGGAACCACGAGTATCGTTCTTACTCATCTCCTTCTTATGATTCTCAGTACTTTGGTATGAGATGCATATGAGGGAACACATACCCTGACTGGTACACCCACAGTGTTACCAGAGCGTCCACCGCTATTGCCTGAGGGTCCCTTGACCTGGCGCAATATCTGTCTAGTTTTTTGTTCAGGCGGGACGCCATCATGTCCACCTTTGGTTTTTCCCAACGGTTTACAATCATGTGGAAGACTTCCCGCTGAAGTCCCCACTCTCCCGGGTGGAGGTTATGCCTGCTGAGGAAGTCTGCTTCCCAGTTTTCCACTCCCGGAATTAACACTGCTGAGAGTGTTATCACATGATTTTTCGCCCAGCGAAGAATCCTTGCAGTTTCTGCCATTTCCCTCCTGCTTCTTGTGCCGCCCTGTCTGTTTTCGTGGGCGACTGCCGTGATGTTGTCCCACTGGATCAATACCGGCTGACCTTGAAGCAGAGGTCTTGCTAAGCTTAGAGCCTTGTAAATTGCCCTTAGCTCCAGTATATTTATGTGGAGAGAAATCTCCAGACTTGATCACACTCCCTGGAAATTTTTTCCTTGTGTGACTGCTCTCCAGCCACTCAGGCTGGCATCCGTGGTCACCAGGACCCAGTCCTGAATGCCGAATCTGCGGCCCTTTCATAGATGAGCACTCTGCAGCCACCGCAGAAGAAAACACCCTTGTCCTTGGAGACAGGGTTATCCGCTGATGCATCTGAAGATGCGATCCGGACCATTTTCCCAGCAGATCCCACTGAAAGGTTCTTGCGTGAAATCTACCGAATGGGATCGCTTTGTAAGAAACCACCATTTTTCACAGGACCCTTGTGCAATGATGCACTGATACTTTTCCTGGTTTTAGGAGGTTCCTGACTAGCTCGGATAACTCCCTGGCTTTCTTCTCCGGGAGAAAACATCCTTTTCTGGACTGTGTCCAGAATCATCCTGTCACGATCCGGGTATCTGGACGCCATTTCTTACCCATCAGATGCCTCCTAAGGCTGGCTCAGCGCTCCAGGACCGGATCCCATCTGTTATCCTGATGTGTACATTCCTGTATCCTCTCCTGTCACTCTGGGACGCTGTCACAGTAAACGCCATATTACACCTGGCATGGCGTCTCCCGCGGCCTCCGCCGCCGTCCCTGAACTTCTGCATGCAGAGTGTCTGAGTGGCGATTACGTCAGCCGCGGCCTCCGCTGTGTCCGCATGGTTGGATGTGCATCTGTCAGCCTGGCGCCTCCTGTCTCCGGTGGCCGGCGCCGCCATTACTGTTTTCATTACCACATGGATTACAAACCAAACTTCCCTCCAAGTGTCTGCATGGGCGCAGCCATCTTGGATTCTGTCAGCTGATCATTTCCACCAATCTGTTCTCAGTATTGATAATCTGCATAATTGCCTAGCCAATCCCTTCCTTGCTGCAGGTATAAATACACTGTGCCTGAGCAAGGAAGGCGTCAGTGCTTTGGTTGTCAAACCTAGTTCCTGTTTGTCTCTCTCCTGTGATTGTCTTCCAGGTTCCAGCTCCTGTCTCAAGACTTCCACCATAGAGACCCGCACCAGCATTCCACCTGCGGTGTAGCCTGACTCTCCAATCCATTGTGGATTCATCTGTTTCCAGCTACAACATTACCTGCTTCCAGCTCAGCTTTCAGCAGAGTACAGCTTCCCTTAAAGGGCCGGTGTCCTTTCTACACTTTACCACTCTCCACCGGTATTATTATTTCTCCGCTCTCAAGTTCTACATTTCAGTTCATATTTCATCGCTCCCAAGTTCATCTATTATTTAACTGGTTCCAGCCAGTATCCACTCCGTGCTAACAACAGTCTGGTTCCAGCCAGTATCCACAGCAGCTGTTTTACCTTCAGCAACCCAGCTTTTCCTGGAACACCAGCTGGCACAATCCTGGGTTATCTCCATTGCTACAGTCGGGCCTGGTAAGGACTTTCCATCTAGAAGATCATAAGAACTATCTCACACTACCAGTACCCTGTGGCTCCTGCCATCCTGTAGTACCCAGGAACTGTATTTATTATTTGCTGACTTTTACGTTTTCTTTTACTGCTGCTGTGTTGCGGAGTTGTCATAATAAACATCATTGACTTTTATCCAAGTTGTCGTGGTCACGCCTTCGGGCAGTTATTATTCATGTTACTTACATGTCCAGGGGTCTGATACAACCTCCCAGGTTCCGGTACATCTTAGCCCCTACAACTGAGGCTGCCTCCCGTCAGCTCAGGCCCTCAGTTGTGACAGTAAGCACTGACCTAATGAATCCAGCCGGAGACCAGGATCAAGCGGCCAGGCCGATGCAAGAACTGGCAGCCCGACTAGAACATCAGGAGGCTGCACAGGGCCACATCATCCGCTGTCTCCAGGATCTCTCTACTCGGCTGGATGGGATTCAGACAACTCTCCGTGGATCAGGCGCGTCTGGTGCGTCAACCACAGTGACTCCAGCTATAACCCCACCCACCTTACCCATTTCTGCTCCACGTCTTCATCTTCCAACGCCAGCAAAATTTGACGGATCTCCAAGATTCTGCAGGGGATTTCTCAACCAGTGTGAGATTCAGTTTGAGCTACAACCTGGCAATTTTCCCAGTGACCGTACAAAAATTGCCTACATTATTTCTCTTCTCAGTGGCTCAGCCCTTGATTGGGCATCACCGTTATGGGAGAGGTCCGACACCCTGCTATCTTCCTACACTGCCTTCGTGTCAACATTCAGGCGCATCTTCGACGAGCCAGGCCGGGTAACCTCAGCTTCATCCGAGATTCTCCGTTTACGCCAGGGGTCACGTACTGTAGGACAATATCTGATACAGTTCCAGATCCTGGCATCCGAACTGGCATGGAACGACGAGGCCCTGTATGCTGCATTATGGCATGGCTTATCTGAGTGTATTAAAGATGAGTTAGCTACCAGAGACTTACCTTCTAAGTTAGATGAGCTAATCTCACTCTGCACGAAAGTTGATTTACGTTTCAGAGAGAGAGCAACTGAGCGTGGAAGATCATCTGCTCCAAAATCTTCTGCTCCTCCTCCTCGTCAACTGTCACCATCTAAAGATGAGCCCATGCAACTTGGCCGTTCCCGTTTAACTCCTGCTGAGCGCCGAAGACGTCTCTCTGAGTCTCTTTGCTTTACTGTGCAGCTCCGTCTCACACCATCAATGCCTGTCCCGAACGTCCGGGAAAACTCCAAACCCTAGCTCGCCCAGGAGAGGGCCGGCTAGGAATAATGATCTCCTCTCCATCTCCTCATGATTGTAATCTCCCAGTGTCGCTCCAAATTGCTCAACGTTATCGGAACGTCATTGCCCTCCTTGATTCCGGAGCAGCTGGGAACTTTATTACCGAAGCCTATGTTAAACGGTGGTCCCTACCCACCGAGAGACTTCCTTCGTCCATCTCCTTAACTGCCGTGGATGGCAGTAAAATTTTTGATACAGTTATTGCTCTAAGGACTCTACCAGTTCGTCTGAGAGTGGGAGTTCTTCATTCCGAACTTATTTCACTTTTAGTGATTCCAAGAGCCACACATCCTGTGGTCCTGGGCCTTCCATGGCTCCGTCCTCACAATCCTACAATTGATTGGACGACTACGCAAATCCTGGCATGGGGTTCCTCCTGTGCTGAGACATGTTTGTTTAAAGTATTGCCTGTCTGTTCTTCCTCCCCCAGGTCGTCTGATGTTCCACCTCCTCCATATCAAGATTTCACGGATGTGTTCAGTAAAGCTTCTGCTGATATCCTTCCTCCTCATAGAGAATGGGACTGTCCGATTGATCTCGTTCCAGGGAAGGTTCCACCTCGAGGCCGAACTTATCCGTTGTCTCTGCCTGAGACGCATTCTATGGAGGAATATATTAAAGAGAACCTAGCAAAGGGGTTCATTCGACCTTCTTCTTCTCCAGCCGGCGCAGGCTTCTTTTTTGTAAAAAAGAAAGATGGTGGTCTGCGGCCGTGCATCGACTACAGAGGTTTGAACGACATTACCATCAAGAACCGTTATCCTTTACCCCTGATTACTGAGCTCTTTGACAGAGTTAGCGGAGCTACCATCTTTACAAAGCTGGACTTGCGAGGTGCATACAATCTCATCCGGATCCGTGAGGGTGACGAGTGGAAGACCGCCTTTAACACCCGTGACGGACATTATGAGTACCTCGTCATGCCCTTCGGATTGAGCAATGCTCCAGCTGTCTTCCAGCATTTTGTCAATGAGATCTTCAGAGACATTCTATACCGTCATGTCGTGGTCTATCTAGACGATATCCTCATTTTTGCCAACGATTTAGAGGAACATCGTTTTTGGGTTAAAGAGGTTCTGTCCCGTCTCCGTGTCAATCATCTCTATTGCAAATTAGAAAAATGCGTCTTTGAAGTCAAGTCCATTCCGTTTCTAGGGTACATTGTGTCCGGTTCCGGACTAGAGATGGATCCTGAGAAACTACAAGCAATCCAAAATTGGCCGGTACCCTTAACCCTCAAAGGGGTCCAGAGGTTCTTAGGGTTCGCCAACTATTACCGAAAGTTTATACGAGACTTTTCCACCATTGTGGCGCCTATTACTGCTTTCACTAAGAAGGGTGCTAACCCGTCCAAGTGGTCTGAAGAAGCCATGCAAGCATTTCATCTTTTAAAACAAAGGTTCATCTCTGCGCCTGTTCTGAAACAGCCTGACATCGACTCTCCTTTCATCTTAGAGGTGGATGCCTCCTCCGTTGGAGTAGGAGCGGTGTTATCTCAGAGGGCTAAAGATGGCCATTTACACCCTTGCAGTTTCTTCTCCCGGAAGTTCTCCCCAGCTGAGCGCAACTATGCCATTGGCGACCAGGAGTTGCTAGCCATCAAGCTCGCTCTAGAAGAGTGGAGGTATCTGTTGGAGGGAGCTTCTCATTCAATCACCATACTTACAGACCACAAGAACCTTTTATACCTGAAGGGCGCACAATGTCTCAACCCTCGTCAGGCCAGATGGGCACTTTTCTTTTCCAGGTTCGACTTTAAACTCCAGTTCTGTCCGGGCTCTCAGAATCGCAAGGCCGATGCCCTTTCCCGCTCATGGGAGCAAGAAAATGAGTCAGAGTCTTCAGACAAGCATCCTATTATAAATCCGTTGGCATTCTCCACGGTAGGGATGGACTCTACGCCCCCATCAGGGAAAAGTTTTGTGAAGCCGATGCTAAGGAAGAAGCTCATGCATTGGGCCCATGCTTCCCGTTTTGCCGGACATACAGGTATCCAAAAAACCCTGGAGTTTATCTCTAGGTCCTATTGGTGGCCAACTCTGAAAAAGGACGTCTTGGAGTTTATTGCATCTTGCCCAAAGTGTGCCCAACATAAAGTATCCCGCCAGTCGCCTGCGGGGCAACTGGTTCCACTATCCGTTCCCCGTCGACCATGGACCCACTTGTCGATGGATTTCATTACAGACTTACCCATGTGCAACAAGTTCAATACCATCTGGGTGGTAGTTGACCGGTTCACCAAGATGGCACACTTCATTCCTCTCACCGGTCTTCCGTCAGCTTCCAAGTTGGCTCAAGTATTCATACAAGAGATCTTCCGACTCCACGGTCTTCCTGAAGAAATTATCTCAGATCGAGGAGTTCAATTCACAGCCAAATTCTGGCGAAGTTTATGTCAAGTCCTCCAAGTCAAGCTAAAGTTTTCCACGGCTTACCATCCTCAGACCAATGGTCAAACCGAGAGGGTGAATCAGGACTTGGAGGCCTTCCTCCGCATCTATGTGTCCTCCTCTCAAGATGACTGGGTTCAATTACTTCCCTGGGCCGAGTTCTGTCATAACAACCAGTATCATTCTTCATCTGCTTCAACACCATTCTTCACTAACTTTGGATTCCACCCTAAAGTCCCTGAGTTCCAACCGCTTCCAGCAACTTCTGTTCCCGCAGTGGATATCACCTTGCATCAGTTTGCCAATATCTGGAAGAGCGTACGATCAGCTCTGCTCAAGGCATCGTTCAGGTACAAGAAGTTTGCGGATAAGAAGCGTCGAGCAGTTCCTGCTCTCAAGGTGGGTGATCGGGTATGGTTATCCACGAAAAATTTGAGGTTAAGAGTTCCCAGTATGAAGTTTGCACCTCGCTATATCGGTCCTTTCAAGATTGAACAAGTCATCAATCCTGTTGCTTACAGACTCCAGTTGCCTCCCTTCTTAAAAATACCCAGGACATTCCATGTTTCCCTGTTGAAACCGCTGATCTTGAATCGGTTTCATTCCTCACTTCCTCCAACTCTGAAAGTCCAAACTCAACGAGGCGTTGAGTATGAAGTGGCCAAGATCCTGGACTCACGTCACCGTTACGGTCAACTACAATATCTTATTGACTGGAAGGGTTATGGTCCTGAGGAACGTTCATGGACCAATGCTTCTGATGTCCATGCTCCTGCCTTGGTCCGGAGATTCCATTCCAAGTTTCCTCAAAAGCCAAAGAAGTGTCCTGGGGCCACTCCTAAAGGGGGGGGGGTGCTGTCACGATCCGGGTATCTGGACGCCATTACTGTTTTCATTACCACAGGGATTACAAACCAAACTTCCCTCCAAGTGTCTGCATGGGCGCAGCCATCTTGGATTCTGTCAGCTGATCATTTCCACCAATCTGTTCTCAGTATTGATAATCTGCATAATTGCCTAGCCAATCCCTTCCTTGCTGCAGGTATAAATACACTGTGCCTGAGCAAGGAAGGCGTCAGTGCTTTGGTTGTCAAACCTAGTTCCTGTTTGTCTCTCTCCTGTGATTGTCTTCCAGGTTCCAGCTCCTGTCTCAAGACTTCCACCATAGAGACCCGCACCAGCATTCCACCTGCGGTGTAGCCTGACTCTCCAATCCATTGTGGATTCATCTGTTTCCAGCTACAACATTACCTGCTTCCAGCTCAGCTTTCAGCAGAGTACAGCTTCCCTTAAAGGGCCGGTGTCCTTTCTACACTTTACCACTCTCCACCGGTATTATTATTTCTCCGCTCTCAAGTTCTACATTTCAGTTCATATTTCATCGCTCCCAAGTTCATCTATTATTTAACTGGTTCCAGCCAGTATCCACTCCGTGCTAACAACAGTCTGGTTCCAGCCAGTATCCACAGCAGCTGTTTTACCTTCAGCAACCCAGCTTTTCCTGGAACACCAGCTGGCACAATCCTGGGTTATCTCCATTGCTACAGTCGGGCCTGGTAAGGACTTTCCATCTAGAAGATCATAAGAACTATCTCACACTACCAGTACCCTGTGGCTCCTGCCATCCTGTAGTACCCAGGAACTGTATTTATTATTTGCTGACTTTTACGTTTTCTTTTACTGCTGCTGTGTTGCGGAGTTGTCATAATAAACATCATTGACTTTTATCCAAGTTGTCGTGGTCACGCCTTCGGGCAGTTATTATTCATGTTACTTACATGTCCAGGGGTCTGATACAACCTCCCAGGTTCCGGTACATCTCAGCCCCTACAACTGAGGCTGCCTCCCGTCAGCTCAGGCCCTCAGTTGTGACACATCCCTAGGAACATTAGACGTGTCGTCGGAAAAAGCTGCGATTTTGGAATATTTAGAATCCACTCGTGCTGTCGTAGAACTACTTGAGATAGTGCTACTCCGACCGCCAACTGTTCTCTGGACCTTGCCCTTATCAGGAAAGCGTCCATATTTCTTTTAGGAAGAATCATCATTTCGGCCATTACCTTGGTAAAGACCCGGGGTGCCGTGGACAATCCAAACGGCAGCGTCTGAACTGATAGTGACAGTTCTGTACCACGAACCTGAGATACCCTTGGTGAGAAGGGCAAAATTTGGACATGTAGGTAAGCGTCCCTGATATCCAGTGACACCATATCGTCCTGGTTCGCTATCACTGCTCTGAGTGACTCCATCTTGATTTGAACCCTTGTATGTAATTGTTCAAATCATTCAGATCTCACCGAGCCGTCTGGCTTCAGTACCACAATATAGTGTGGAATAATACCCCTTCCCTTGTTGTAGGAGGGGTACTTTGATTATCACCTGCTGGGAATACAGCCTGTGAATTTTTTTCCAATACTGCCTCCTTGTCGGAGGGAGACGTTGGTAAAGCAGACTTCAGGAACTTGTGAGGGGGAGACGTCTCGAATTTCCAATGTACACCTGGGATACTACGTGTAAGATCCAGGAGTCCACTTGCGAGTGAGCCCACTGCGTGCTGAAACTCTTGAGATGACCCCCCACCGCACCTGAGTCCGCTTGTATGGCCCCAGCGTCATGCTGCGGACTTGGCAGAAGCTGTGGAGGACTTCTGTTCCTGGGAATGGGCTGCCTGCTGCAGTCTTCTTCCCTTTCCTCTAACCCTGGGCAGATATGACTGGCCTTTTGCCCGCCTGCCTTTATGGGTACGAAAGGACTGAGACTGAAAAGACTGTGTCCTTTTCTGCTGAGATGTGACTTGGGGTAACAAAAGTGGATTTTCCAGCTGTTGCCATGGCCACCAGGTCCTATGGACCGCCCCTTTATACGGCAATACTTCCATGTGCCGTCTGGAATCTGCATCACCTGACCACTGTCGTGTCTATAAACATCGTCTGGCAGATATGGACATCACATTTACTCTTGATGCCAGAATGCAAATATCCCTCTGTGCATCTCGCATATATAGAAATGCATCCTTAAAATGCTCTATATTCAATAAAATATTGTCCCTGTCAAGGGTATCAATATTTTCAGTCAGGAAATCCGACCAAGCCCCCCCAGCGCTGCACATCCAGGCTGAGGCGATTGCTGGTCGTAGTATAACACCAGTATGTGTGTATATACTTTTTAGGATATTTTTCAGCTTCCTATCAGCTGGCTCCTTGAGGGCGGCCGTATCTGGAGACGGTAACGCCACTTGTTTTTATAAGCGTGTGAGCGCCTTATCCACCCTAAGGTGTGTCTCCCAACTCGCCCTCACTTCTGGCGGGAAAAGGTATACCTCCAATAATTTTCTATCGGAGGAAACCCACGTATCATCACACACTTTAATTTATCTGATTCAGGAAAAACTACAAGTAGATTATTCCCACCCTACATAATACCCTTATTTGTGGTACTTGTAGTATCAGAAATATGTAACACCTCCTTCATTGCCCTTAACATGTAACGTGTGGCCCTAAAGGAAAATACGTTTGTTTCTTCACCGTCGACACTGAAGTCAGTGTCCGTGTCTGTGTCGACCAACTGAGGTAAATGGGCATTTTACAAGCCCCTGACGGTGTCTGAGACGCCTGGACAGGTACTAATTTGTTTGCCGGCCGTCTCATGTCGTCAACCGACCTTGCATCGTGTTGACATTATCACGTAATTCCTAAATAAACCATCCATTCCGGTGTCGACTCCCTAGAGAGTGACATCACCAATACAGGCAATTTGCTCCGCCTCCTCACCAACATCGTCCTCCTACATGTCGACACACACGTACCGACACACAGCACACACACAGGGAATGCTCTGATAGAGGACAGGACCCCACTAGCCCTTTGGGGAGACAGAGGGAGAGTTTGCCAGCACACACCAAAAACGCTATAATTATACAGGGACAACCCCTTATACAAGTGTTTTCCCTTATAGCATTTTCACATATGTAATCATATCGCCAAATAAGTGCCCCCCCTCTCTGTTTTAACCCTGTTTCTGTAGTGCAGGGGAGAGCCTGGGAGCCTTCCTCACAGCAGAGCTGAGCAGGAAAATGGCGCCGTGTGCTGAGGAGAATAGGCCCCGCCCCCTTTTCGGCGGGCTTCTTCTCCCGTTTTTCTGAGACCTGGCAGGGGATAAATACATCCATATAGCCTCCAGGGGCTATATGTGATGTATTTTTAGCCATAAAAGGTATTATACATTGCTGCCCAGGGCGCCCCCAGCAACGCCCTGCACCCTCCGTGACCGTTGGTGTGAAGTGTGTGGCAACAATGGCGCACAGCTGCAGTGCTGTGCGCTACCTTCATGAAGACTGAAAAGCCTTCTGCCGCCTGTTTCTGGACCTTCAATCTTCAGCATCTGCAAGGGGGGTCGGCGGCGCGGCTCCGGGACGAACCCCAGGGTGAGACCTGTGTTCCGACTCCCTCTGGAGCTAATGGTGTCCAGTAGCCTAAGAAGCCAATCCATCCTGCACGCAGGTGAGTTGAACTTCTCTCCCCTAAGTCCCTCGATGCAGTGAGCCTGTTGCCAGCAGAACTCACTGAAAATAAGAAACCTAAAAACTTTTTCTAAGCAGCTCCTTAAGAGAGCCACCTAGATTGCACCCTGCTCGGACGGGCACAAAAACCTAACTGAGGCTTGGAGGAGGGTCATAGGGGGAGGAGCCAGTACACACCACCTGATCCTAAAGCTTTTACTTTTGTGCCCTGTCTCCTGCGGAGCCGCTATTCCCCATGGTCCTGACGGAGTCCCCAGCATCCACTTAGGACGTTAGAGAAAATGTAGTAATGTATCAAAAAAGAGCCGAATTGCTAATAAACTCTGAATCGAACCAAACAAGCTCCATAAAGTGCCGTTGTCATAAATATAAAATGCGCAGTATTAATAATTGCAAAGATTGTCAAGCTTAGGAGGGATATATGTTCTTTAAAAACAATAAAACTGTGCCATGAAAATAAGGATTGTTTAGCAAATGTAATAAGTCATGTTGAATATACTGTAGCCAAATGTAGTGGCAGGAGAAAAAACAGTCACTCAGGGCTGTTGGAATTGTCAGTAATTATGAACAATTGATACTTATGAACCAACCTCAAATGTCGTCTCCTGGTACAGGTGACCAGGCTGTAATACAAATAAATTAGCCCAGAGTTTCCCAAACTCCGCAATTACAGTCAAGGTTTTAAGGATATCCATGCTGGTGTCCAGATGGTTAAATTAAATGGACTGAAGAACTAATTATGTCACCTGTGCTCAAGCATGGATATCCTTAAAACCTGGACTGTAATGGTGGAGTTTGGGAAACTCTGCTAGCCGGCAAGTATACCTGTATAGTGCTTTGAGCACTTAGGGTTTGCCATCACTGTGTTGGATAGACGGGCTAATTCAAACCTGATCGCTAGCAGGCGATTTTTGCACTGCTTCGATCAGATAGTTGCCTACTGGGGGGAGTGTATTTTAGCTGTGCAAGTGTGCGAATGCATGTGTAGAAGAGCTGTACAAACAGATTTTGTGTAGTCTCTGCACATCCCTGGACTTACTCAGCTGCTGCGATCACATCAGCCTGTCCAGGGCCAGAACGGACGTCAGGAAACCTCCCTGCAAACGCCTGGGAATGCCTGCGTTTTTCCAACCACTCCCTGAAAACAGACAGTTGCCACCCACAAACGTTTTCTTCCTGTCAATCTCCTTGTGAACGCCCGTGCGAATGGACTCTTTGCACAAACCCATCGCTGAGTGGCGATACGCTTTGTACCCGTGCGATGCGCCTGCGCATTGCGGTGCATACACATGCGCAGTTTAAACCTGATCGCCCGCTGTACGCAATCGCAGCCTAGCGATCAGGTCTGAATTACCCCCATAGAGCCGGTATTGGATACAATCGGTGAACGTACCTGAAGTGGCCCCAGAACACCGTCGATCTAATGGCCGCTGTACTAAGTGTAAAGCAGAGTAACCAGCTGAACATGCCGTGTCTCCTCAGAAATAGCCTGCGGGTGTAGCAGCTAATGGGAAGTGGCGCCGGGCACACTGTTTCTACTCACACGTGGAGGGAGGGAGACAGGAATAGGAAAGATCATATGGGACAGGCATCAGACAGACTGTGTATGTTCCCAGTGAGCGGAACCCGAATGATTTGGATATGAATAAGAGGGGTCAGCTGAAAGTGAGGATAGAATAGCAATTTGGATGTGTGCACAAAAATAGATACTATAGGATGTATTTATCAAGGCTGGAGAGAGATAAAGTGGAGAGAGATAACAAATCAGCTTCTGTAATTTTACAGTCTGTGCCTGAAACACACAGATGGAGCCACGCTAATCGTGGCTCCGCCTGTGCCTGGACACGCCTATTGCCGCGTCTGGGGTGCACACGCGTCAGTGACGTGCTTGCGCCCCATTCACTAGAATGGAAGTGTTTCTGTGCACTCTCGGTGGGGCTAGGCGGACGGATCACCTAGTCACGCTGGGAGTGCACGTATGCAATGGAGCCACAATGGATGAGTGCGGCTCCATCTGTATCAGGAGCTGGATGGTTGGTGCTTTATTTCCACTTTAACTCTCTCCAATTTTGATAAATATCCCCCTGGTCTCCACTGGAGAGTTAATTTGCACAGACTGTTTGATGGATCTATCAGCTGAAATAGGTTGGAACTGGCCACATTTAGGACGGGATGTACTAAGGGGAAAATGCGGTAAAAACCCCGTTTGAGGGTTTTACAGCATTTTCAAATGTACTAAGACCCCACCGACAGATTTTCGCCGCCCAAGGTATCGCCATCTCTGGATGGCGATACCCTATTTAAGCCTATGGACTTATCGCCGGCCGCTACAACCCGCCGCCCCCACCGCCAACCCCCCTCCCCCCAGGCATACCTTCCTCCAGGCAGCCCTGGTCCCGGAAGGTAATCTCCTCCTCCCCCTAGCAACGCAGCCAGAGGTCCTTCTGGGTACAGGGGGGAGGAGGAGGCGCCGGGGACAGCTAGCTGCCTTGTTCCCAGCAGCTGAGGTGAAGGAGAGCCCAGGGAGGTGACTGAGACCCCCCACACACCACCTTACAGGTATCGCGGGGGGGCCCAGTCACCGCATTGCGATGTTGATCGCATATGTTAGTACATATGCGATCGACATCGCTGCGATGGGCGGCGATGTATGTTAATACATCCCGCCCATAGTCTATCAGTAGTGAGGACATTCCTAGCGCATTTCTTTCTTTCTTCAGAAGAAATTCTCCAGGAGTGGAAGAAACCCTAAAGATCAGCGTACAGTCCAGTCCCACTTCAGGTACGCTCACCGACTGTGTCCGATGCCGGCTACTATGTGCAACGGATATCTTCTCCCACTCTGCTCTATATCTAGCACACCGGTAGCAGACTATAAGGGGTATATTTGCTAAAGAGGTTGATTATCAATTTTGACTTAATAAACGATCTACAGTAAATCGATGTCATGGTTCAGGGCCTAAAACACACATTTACTAATGGATGATTGTTAGTTAGTAAATGTGTGTTATAGCCCCTGAAATACAACATTAATTTAGATAGATTTTTATTGATTTCAAAAATGACCATTAGTAAATATAGCCCCAAGTGTCCCGGGCACTATACGGCTTACTTGCCTGCTAATACCATATATAAGCATTACATCCTAGTCACCCCTACCAGGAGTCGACATTTGAGGTTGGTTCATAAGTATCTATTGGTCGTCGTTTATATAATTACTGACTATTCCAACAGTTCTGACACTACATTTGGCTACAGTATCTAATACATGACTTAATACATTTGTTGAACACTCCTAATATGTATGACACATATCTTTTGAAAAGAACATAAATGCCTCCTACAAAGCAATTTCTCTAGGAGATAAGCCTGTGAGACAATCTTCACAATTATTAATACTGTGCATTTATATTTATGACAAAAGCACTTTATGGCACTTATTTGGATTGATTCAGAGTTATTAGCAATTCAGCTCTTTGATACGTTTTAGGTCTGTATAGTTTTTTCATTTTTTAGAGGTTTATACTAATTACTGTCAAATAAATGGTCTATTTTTATATATGATTGTGGACTGCAGTTTGCAGTTATTGCAGCAGATGTACTAACCCTTGGAGAAAGATAAAGTGCAGAGACATAACGTACCAACCAATCAGCTCCTAACACCCATGCTACATGCTGCTTTGAATGACAGAATCTGATTGGTTGTTAGTCTCTCTCTCTCTCCACAGCTTAGTATATCTGCTTCTATTATATCTTGTTACACGGGTACTTGGACACGGTGCACTCATTTGGATTCCCGATCACAGTACGGAGAAAACTACACCAAATTTTTTTTTTTAAACTCATATCGACCTTTTGACCTGTTGACCTAGAACATATCGACCTAGAATCCCTGTCGACCTAGTTACTGTCTACCAATACTAGTCGACTTAGACTTTGTCTATCTAAATGTGGTCGACCTTCCGTACTACACCCCTCTGGCTCTGCCACTTTCTCCTTTCGGAGGCAGTGTGAGATGCTGGCTGAATCCGGACTTTTTTTTAAAGGGGCAATCATTTAGAAGGCATGGTTAAGCCTTGTAAATGACTGCCCCTTTAAAGAAAAGGGCAGAGTTTGGCACAGCATCCTGCATGCGGTTGCTGACAGCCTATCGCAGCCAGCAACGTGCTGTTGTGTCATGTGCATAATACTTTCACCTGGCGGGGACTCGCCAATGTCTGGAAGGCTTGAATGAAGCCAAAAAGGTTGTTGCTGGGTACCCATTGGAGGCAACAGGGACTGTATCTCTATCACCATCTACAGATGGCATAAGTGGCACAGTGACAAACAGTGGTAAGCCAAGCTTACTGCTTATTGGTTAAATACGGATAGGAGCACTACTTTAGCGAATGCTAAAGGAGTTATGTCTACTTGTTAAATTTGGCCCTAATTATTTCTCTTTTGACCTTAATGTGTAGGTCTCTATACTGTATATTGTATACACTGCTTTACTGGCTCCCAAACACATCTGAGTCCGCAAATAAATACGGTAACATAACCTCTGGGGCTTACTGAATGACATTGTGCACTCTGCAGCCTTGTATGAAATAAGCCCATCTGTGTGTGTCTGTATATCCTAGGCACAGGTGTCACCTTGCTACGAGCTCAGTGATATGTCATGCTGTACATTTTGCACTCACCTGTCATTCAGACAACAGTAAATGATGGGGTTGTACATGGTGGAGCTCATCGCCAGCCACATAATGGCCAGATAGAGCTGCTGGTAGAATTTTTGGTTTGTGTCGTCGAGGGTCTGCAGCAGGAAATAGATGTGATATGGCAGCCAGCAAGTCGCAAAGGTGCAAACAACCACGATCATCATCTTCACTACCTGCAGGACACAGAGAGAGACAGTAAGCTGGCGTGCAACATGAAGGTTTCCAAGCACCACTGATACCAATTTCCAATACAACATTTTATATAACTGGCCCATCATATGAGCAAATACACTGTAGTTATGTGGTTGCAATGTATCATATTGCCAAAATCATTCAGACATCACTACATAGTACTTTAGGTATTGGATTATTAAAGGTTTAGTACATATAGCAAATTACCAAGTGGCAGCATTAACAAACTGCAATAGGGATCACTGATCCCAACGTAACACAAACATGAAGGACTCTGTATTGAATGTGTGACAGAACACAAGCATAGAAGAGCAGAACCTGTACAATTTGTCTTCCATCATCTGTTTGATACAGGGTTAGTGAGTATATGCTATTTGGCATAAAGATAAATGATCCCTATTACAAGTTCCATTTGTTCAACATTCACACCACTGTGAACATAGGGGGTCATTCCGAGTTGATCGCTCGCTAGCAACTTTTTGCAGCGCTGCGATCAGGTTAAATCTCGGTAAAACTGCGCATGTGTATGCACCGCAATGCGCAGGCGTGTCGTACGGGTACAAAGAGGATCGGTGCTGGGATTTAACAAAGAATCCATTCGCACAGCCGATCGCAAGGTGATTGGCAGAAAGAGGGCGTTTATGGGTGTCAACTGACCGTTATCTGGGAGAGTTTAGAAAAACACAGGCGTGTCCAAGCGTTTGCAGGGTAGGTGTCTGACGTCAATTCCGGGACCAAAAAGACTGAAGTGATCGCAGCGGCTGAGCAAGTCCAAAGCTACTCAGAAACTGCAAAAAACTTTTTATGTGCCGTCGGCTGCAACAGCGTTCGCACATTGCAAAGCAAAGATACACTCCCCCATAGGCGGCGACTATCTGATCGCAGCACTGCAAAAAGTTGCTAGCGAGTGATCAACTCGGAATGACCCCCAAAGTTTAATACAGAAAGTCATAGATGCAGCCAGAGAACACTGTGAGCTCCAAGACCAAAAACTACAGTAATGTTTTAGTTTAAACTTCTAAGCAAATCGTATAACACCAATACTTTTATATTGCAATTTTTTTTGTTTTACATTTTAGCAGTCATCTTTACCAGTTACTGAGGTTATTATTGTTTGTAAAACTTAATTCTTGAAGGATTATCCTTGAAAGAAGAGAAATGGAGATATTAACTTGTCTTAATCCTTATCCTTCTTTGTATTTCATGTTCTACAACACAGCATAGTATTGCTATTTTCCACCTTTCCTTGTGATGCTGAGTAAGAATTGGATGTCATTTAGTTAACACTTATCTTATGAACCACTTGTAATAATTTCTTACATATTTTTCTTCCTTGCTGAATTAGTATTAATAGGTATTAAATCATTCTAAGAAAATAGAGAAAGACTATAGAAACATTAAGGCCATGCATTTTTTTTTTTTACCAGTACACTGGGACTAAATTATTATTATGCATTATTTGTATGGCGCCACTATGGAGAGTTATGATAAAATGAACAATAAATACAATATAAAAAGAGCTCAAACCAACAGTACATGGGGATAGGAAACACCCAAAAAATAGATTATACAACAAAGTGAGTTATCGTTATTAAAAGTAGCCCTATGTGACTCTTTGCCCGGGAAGGGTGAACAGAAAGCTCAGAGTCAGTGACTGTGTGGGAGCTATGGGCACTACAGCATTACTGCCTCACAGAATTGAGGTCATGGGTTTGATTCTCACCATGGCTCAGTGTGGAGTTTGTATATTCTCCCCATACTTGCATGGGTTTCTTCCGAGTACTCCAGTTTCCTCTCACAATCCAAAAATTATCCTCATATTTTAATTGGCTCCTGACAAATTAACCCTAATGCTGTGGTTCCCAAACTTTTTTGAATCACGGCGCCCTAGATTATTATAATTTTTTTTCATGGCACGCCTAGGCCAAAAGTTTCTTATTGAGAAATTAAGAAATAAATATTAAAGAAAGTAAATTGTGTTATATCATCCTTAGGTTCAATTGTGTGGTTAGGGACAGGATTTGCTACGGTTTGTCCACATATCTTATGATTGGCAGCCTCCAGCACTGGTTTTGCCTATTACAATGACCATAAGTAATTTGATTTGGTCCTGGACCACCAATCCAAGGCACCCCTTCAAGTGGCCTGAGGCACCTCAGGGTGCCACGGCATACAGTTTGAGAACCACTGCCCCAGTGAGTAAGCGTGTGTATATACATGTGTTTAGTGCAGACCAGATGGGCCAAGTGCTTCTTATCTGCTGTCACTTTCTATGTTTCTATGTAACTCACTGGATACTAGGATAGTTCAGGGTGAGAACCAAGAGGGTGGACAGCCCTGCTTGTGAGACCTTATAGTCTAAAGGATTGTATTAAGGTACAGTTAGCAACAAACATTGGGCCAGATTCAGACCTGAGCGCTCCTCTGCAAATTTGCACAAGTCTGTGTACGCCTTGTGAAAATCTGTATACACCGGTCAGCTGCAAGTCTGTTCGCAACTCACCCACCATCAAAAGTTTTTTTCCAGTCTGTGGGCAGCCCAGGACTTACTCCTATAGTGCGATGAGAACAGGCTGATCGGGGCCGGAGCTGACGTCACACACTCTCCCTGAAAACGCTTGGGCATGCCTGCGTTTTTCCTGATACTCCCAGAAAATGGCCAGTTACCACTCCCAAACGTCCACTTCCTGTCAACTTGCGTACGCCTAATGATCAAAAAATTCACTAGATTCTTTCGCAGTTTGGCCTCGCGCATACCCATTACAATCCGTACGCATGCGCAGTCGATCGATAATCGCCCGCCTTGCAAAATCGAACAGCAGCGATCAGGTCTGAATCGGGCTCATTGCCCCTTCCTCTCATAAATGCCTTAGATGTTATTTCAATTAATGATTTAAATAACTTAATGATCACATACAGTAGCCCCAGTCCTTCTGCCTGCGCACAGCACTAAAGAGCGTGGGGAAAGCATGGGGGTATTCCAACAACTTGGAGAGTGTTGGGCATGCCTTCAGAGTGATGGAAAAGAGTGCATGGTGCAAGTTCACACCATCTTGTACTGAGACCACACCCCCATTTTAGCCACACTCCTATAAGCTGGGAGGAATTTGATCATTCGTAAGCAATCTACTAACACATGGCAGTTTGGGAATGTCACAGGATGTGTCTCAGGAAAAAAGGGGGCATGGCCATGCCAGTACAGCCCTTGTTGATGGGAGCTCCCAGCAGCAAGGGTGCTGGGAACTGTAGTTTATTTTGAGTCTGATTACAAGTGCGGTGCTGCTGGACACTAGTCTGATCACTAGTGCAGTGTGGTGCTGACGGACACCGGCGCTGCGGCAGCAGTAACAGACTCTCACCAGGTACACAGCAATTGTTACATAGCACTAGGGAGGCCAATCCCGGGATCGGGATTGGCGGGATCCCGGGATTTGGGCCCAAAAATGCCGGGATTTGTATCCCGGGATTGGAGCCTCCAATCCCAGGATTCACGGTATTACATTGCGCATGTGCGGGAGGGTGGGTGTAAGTAATACTATTTACTACTATTAGGTGGGCGGCAGCCATGGACAAGCTGAACGTGGCGGCACTTCAAATGTAGCGCCAGCAAATCAGAGCTGGCGGACTAGCAGCCAATCAGGGAAGCTGCCGCAGCAGCGGCAGCCAAACAGGAGCGACTGCTGCGGCCGCTTCCCTGGTTGGCTGGCGGACGGCGCTTCATTTGAAATGCCGCCGCGTTCAGTGTGTCCATGGTTGCCGCCCGCCTAATAGTAAGTAGTATTACTTACACCCACTCTCCCTACGTGCAGTGCTCTCTAACAGCCTCCCTCCCTCCCGCTACCAACCCTCCCTCCCACGCCGCTACCTACACCCTCCCTCCTGCACCGCGACCTACACCCTCCCTCCCAGACCGCTACCTACACCCTCCCTCCGTGCAGTGCTCCCTACAGCCTCCCTCCCTCGACGCTACCTACACCCTCCCTCCCGAGTCCTGCACCGCTACCTACACCTTCCCTACCTCCCGCACCACTACCTACACCCTCCCTCCAGCGCTGCTCCCTACAACCTTCACTGATCCCTACTGCAATCCCGGGATTAAGCGTTTTTCAATCCCGAATCCCAGGATTGAAAAAAACAGCCCGGGGTTGGCCTCCCTACAAAGCACAGTGCTATAGATCTATTTATTGAAGATAATTAAAAAAAGTGGTAGTGTTTGGGAGAAGGGACGGTATTACCTGGAAAACTACACAATTTTCATGCATGTTAGAAGTAAGTAGTAAGTAAGCAAAAACTTTTACTTGTTGCGTGTAATAAAGAAAATACATATCTTACCTATTTCAAGGCCAGGTTCAAGGAAATGTATATCAGTTAATTGTATAATTGATCATTTTATCTTGAAAGTGATGGCACCCTGATGTGTTTTTCTAACAGGAAACACTTCTACCATCCAACTAATGGTGTTGTTTGGTTAATGGCTGGGTCCTTTTGAGGTTCATCTCACAGCATCTCATTAGCATTTCATTCGAGATGCAGTCAAGATGCTGGTGTTTGGCATCCCGGCAGTCGGAAAGCTGACGCCAGCATCCCGAAACTGCTCGGAATGCTGATGCTGGCATCCCAACATAGATAGCGATGCAGAATGCCAAAATCTGGATCAAGTTGGTGCCAAAGTCTTCACTGGCAAGCCACGGGGGAGGGGGAGGCTGCGAGGGTTAGAGTTAGGCTGCGATGGTGGGAGGGTAAGGGTTAGGCTGCGATGGTGGGAGGGTAAAGGTTAGGCTGCGATGGTGGGAGGGTAAGGGTTAGGCTGCAATGGTGGGAGGGTAAGGGTTAGGCTGCGAGGGTGGGAGGGTAAGGGTTAGGCTGCGAGGGTGGGAGATTAGGAAGGGTGGGTTAGGCACCACAGAAGAGGCGGGTTAGGGTCAGGCTGTGGGAAAGGTGGGTTAGGATTGGGGGGGGGGAGGGATGGTGTAACGTGAATACAAGACACTACTGTGCAGTGTAATGTCAATAAGGGATACTACTGTGTGGCATAATTTGAATTGGAAGTAGCATTGTGACCACACCCTTCCCCCACAAGATCATGCCCCATTTCCAATACTCACACCTTATTTCAAGTGTGTGTGTGTGTGTGTGTGTGTGTGTGTGTGTGGGGGGGGGGGTGCAGATCCTTACTTTCCCAGGGGCGCTTGGACCCCTAGATACACCCCTGTAGAAGATACTGTACATATAGGTAATGTCTGGTGACAATCCCGTCTGTCAGAATACAAGGGTCAGGCTGCGGGAGGGAGTATAGGATTAGACTATGGGAGAAGAGGGTTAGGTTTAGTTGCGGATGTGTGTGGGGGGGGGGTGTTAGGGTTAGACCGCTGAAGGGAACAGTTAAGAGTTAGGCTGCGGGAGGGGTTAGCCATAGAATATTTACCAAAGATTGAAGGTATTTTCACTGTCTGCATCCTGCTGCCAGCATTCTGACGGTTGAGATTCCATACCCAACCTTTCTGTTCAGACATTTGCTTAATGGGCAGTTGTGTTTAAGACAGTACCAGGTAATGTACACTTCATGAAAGCACATCCATAAGATATTCTTTATAGAATAATTAAAAGACATTTGTCATCTTAAATACCTTTTTTAAGAGAAGAAAGTTGTCTACTGAGCATAGTATGACTTACTATCACTGAGATAGACTTTGTAGCAGTGAGCCCCCAAAAAGTATTCTATTTCTTAAAGAGATAAGAAACGTTCTGGAGGAATGTAACCCCTGGCCAGGAACAAAGAGGAAAGTAATAGATATTGCCCCCACTCTGGGCACTAACGCCGCACATTTATGATCACTGAATGGGGAGGAGCATGGAGGCTGTCTGAGTGGAATCATACATTCTCTCTCCAGCCATTATACCTCCACAGGGCTACAGCAGCTATCATGGCCAAGCTAAGCTTTTCGGAGCTCGGTAAATGACTGTAGACCAGACTTCAGTCACAAATGATAAAGGGAGTGCCTTTTCCAGTGTTAGGATCTTTTTAAATAGGCTAGTTACTTAATCATGATGAAGCTGATGTTTGTGCATGATTTTAGGGGGAATTGGAGTAGGTTAACAAATAGGGCTCTTCCTTTCATTAGAAAGTAAATGAGACATTAAAAACTTGGGTATGAGTGAGAAAAATGTTCTGCTTTCTGCATTTAACACAGGTTATGTTGTAATGACTGTTTGAAAACCCTATAGAGTGCAGTTCTAGTGCTACTCTGACAGGGAACCTCATTCTATGACAAGCTTTCATTGGCTGATATATTGGCATATTTCAGTGATTTGCATAACTTACCTTGCGCTTTGCTACCACCTGCTCGTGGTATCGGTCTGATGAGTCTCCGGGGATCTCACTAGCCCATAGAGTCAGGCCAATAAAGGTGTATGCACATCCTATTATCAGCAGAGGCAGTACATATACAAGGCAAAAGACTGCCACTTGATACCTAGAGGAATAAGACAAGGTCAATATGAGAAAAGCACTGAATAAGATGGTATTATGTTCAGAATATTTTTTTAATAGAATAAAATACATATCATCTGAGCCTGTAAGGAGGTGTACTGTACCTCTCGCAGGTGCGGGAGAGCTGGTACAGCGATATATCATTTCAACATTATTATTTACCCACCTTTGATTGGGGCATGATAAAGGTGCTTGAGAGCACCAAAGAGGCTGATTGGGCAGCTTACAGACTGCTGGTAATGACCTCACATGATGATTGATGACTATTAAGCCTTTTCCTTGCACCTTTATGTGCTGTGACCGATGGCACTTTTTGATGTTTTACAAACTTTTGAAGATGGTGTGCACTGGTTCATTTCTGATTTTATCAGCATGCGGATTATTATATATATATATATATATATATATATACACATACATACACACATATTTTCTTATACACATTCAGTATATGCTTCCACACTGTACACATTTGCCCACATGCCACGTTGCAAAGGAAGGGGGGGCCTAGTTCGCACACCATAATTAGGTAATGAGGTGCTACTCTGCTTGAGACTTAATACAATATACAAAGGTAAAAGATGCAGGTGCACTATCTCACACTAGCTCAACCTGTAATAACCAGAGGCATTTAGCATAATCCTGGCCAGGGCTATGAGCTTACCCACCGCACCAAGGTAGCCTCTCATTGGGTAACTGGACTTGCCATGGCTTACTGTTACTTGCCATGGCTGGACACCCTCGGGGCATCGCAATCTAACATTTATTTTAATACACTATGGCACTTATAGTTTGTTTTATATATGTGAACACTTTCACACCATTCTTTTTCACTCTTCACATTATTCACACACGCAGCAGTAGCTGCTTCTACTTATTTAACTCTTTACTTGTATCACTCTTGCAGTGCCCTGGGGTTGTCTGGCTGGGTGGCTTTGGGGTGTCCTGCCCCCCGGACCTGAACCCCTGTAGTTAGTGTTAGGGACTTACCCAATGAGAGGCTACCTTGGTGCGGTGGGTAGGCTCATATCCCTGGCCAGGATTATGTTAAATCATACCTCCCAACATGACCCTCTCCAGGGGTGTAGTATGGTATGCCGGCGGTCGGGCTCCCGGCGACCAGCATACCAGCGCCGGGAGCCCGACCGCCGGCTTACCGACAGTGTGGCGAGCACAAATGAGCCCCTTGCGGGCTCGCTGCGCTCACCACGCTGCGGGCACGGTGGCGCGCTACGCTCACCGCGCTATTTAATTCTCCCTCCAGTGGGGTCGTGGACCCCCACAAGGGAGAATAAGTGTCGGTATGCCGGCGCCGGTATACTGTGCGCCGGGATCCCGACAGCCGGCATACTGAAGACCACCCCTCTCCAGGAGGGACACAGTGCTCTGCTTCTGGACTTTTCTCATCATGTATGATTACCAGCACCTGTGTTGAACAGGTTACTGGATAAGAAAGGTGTTTCACCACAGGTGATGGCAATCATATCGTAAGAGGGAAGTGCAGGAGCAGAGCATTGTGTCCCTCCTGGAGAGGGTCATGTTGGGAGGTATGCTAAATACCTCTGGTTATTACAGGTTGAGCTAGTGTGAGATAGTGCACCTGCATCTTTTTCCCTTTGCACATGCCAAGCTGTACACATCTTACGGTGCACTCGCCCCCCATGTGTATGCTTGGTTGGCCAATACTGAAAATCAGTGTTCTATAGTTGCCCTATTTTAGATACAAGAGATACGCCTAGAACATTTATGCTTAGATCCCACACTAAACAGCCAGCACTTGAGCTGACACAGAACTTTTTCTATGTGAAAATGCCCCATTACAGACCAGTGTAGATGTGACAGAAATGCACACAACTCTGTGCTGCCTGTACATGCCTACTGACAGGATGCATCGAACAACAAGACGAGCTACTACCGCTGGTGAATCCACAAACGCAGGCGGTAAAAGAAAAAAATAGTTTTTTTTATGTTGAAAGTTTACATACATGACATAATAATGTTTCTTTGTTATTATTAACATTTCTTATGTTATTGTTTAATGTGAAAATATATTTTTTTTTAAATAAGTGGTGCACAATTAAAATGTCCACAAAATCACAATTATTGTGGAGATGTTATTGAACATATGTTTCTTTGTCAAGAGGAAAAAAAAAAAAAACCTTACACATGTATGTGGGTATGATTTTTGAAGATAATAATTGTTTGTTGCTTTAAATCATAAAAAAATCAGCTTTTAAACTAAAAGCTATTAACCAAAAAAATAAAAAAATAAAAATTGCTTGTAAATGTTATTGTACATGTTTGTAGGAAAACAAATGTCTTCTTGACAAACCTGTATTGTTATTAACTTAAAGAATTATTAGGTTACTACTAACATATATTTTAGAGTAATACTGTACATGTGTTAAACAGTTTAAAGCTCTCTTACATGTTTAGAAGTTTCAATGCAGCTGAATAAAGTGAATTGTGGTCTGTAGCGTGAGCTGCTTCAGCTGGATGTAATGAAGCAATGATTGCAGTATACATCGGACATTCTACAACTGAGGTCAGCTTGTGCAGATTTTAAGGTTGACCTGTAGTCACTCAGAAACTGCACAACATAAATGTGCGTTCAGTTGCAAAAAATGTGTATGCTCCGCCTATCTAAAATCAGCATATGCCCACAACACGCCCCTGCTCATAGTTTTTGCGATTCCACGCCTAGTTTTCGTAGTGCATATGTAGTTTTTGCTATGTCTCAGAAGTTGTATTTTTTGTTTCAAATTGTATTTTTTGTCTCTGGTTTTACGTATTTTTGAAATTTTTGCGATTTTTGCAGTTTTGCGTTCCTTGTTGAATTAGCCCCATCGTCAGGTTTGGTGTGCAGCACATCAAACCTGACGATGTTGCTAGTGACTGTGGGCATCCGCATATCGGGCATACACACTGCCAAATATGTACCGATGTGAGCGATATGTCAATCCAATCCACCAGATCAGACGACATATTGCTCAGTGTGTACCCAGCTTAACACTCTTGTGGCTGATGTCTGTTTATATTGAAATCACACATACCAAGTTAATTCTCAAAACGTAGCCACATTTTTCTTATCCCCTGCACCGCCATACTGCTTACAGTCTACACTGTATAATCGTCAAATATTTCATGCTGTGGATATGCAAAATCCTGCGTTTTTCTCAATGGGATCAGCCGCACACATTATGCCCATTCATTTAACTCTAATGTGTATGTTACTGCAGAAACCTTTACCTGTCTATGACTATGTACACACACTAGTGATGAGCACCGGAAATTTTTCGGGTTTTGTGTTTTGGTTTTGGGTTCGGTTCCGCGGCCGTGTTTTGGGTTCGAACGCGTTTTGGCAAAACCTCACCGAATTTTTTTTGTCGGATTCGGGTGTGTTTTGGATTCGGGTGTTTTTTTCAAAAAACCCTAAAAAACAGCTTAAATCATAGAATTTGGGGTTCTTTTTGATCCCAAAGTATTATTAACCTCAATAACCATAATTTCCACTCATTTTCAGTCTATTCTGAACACCTCACACCTCACAATATTATTTTTAGTCCTAAAATTTGCACCGAGGTCGCTGGATGGCTAAGCTAAGCGACCCAAGTGGCCGACACAAACACCTGGCCCATCTAGGAGTGGCACTGCAGTGTCACGCAGGATGGCCCTTCCAAAAAACACTCCCCAAACAGCACATGACGCAAAGAAAAAAAGAGGCGCAATGAGGTAGCTGTGTGAGTAAGCTAAGCGACCCTAGTGGCCGACACAAACACCTGGCCCATCTAGGAGTGGCACTGCAGTGTCACGCAGGATGACCCTTCCAAAAAACACTCCCCAAACAGCACATGACGCAAAGAAGAAAAAAAAAGAGGCGCAATGAGGTAGCTGTGTGAGTAAGCTAAGCGACCTTAGTGGCCGACACAAACACCTGGCCCATCTAGGAGTGGCACTGCAGTGTCACGCAGGATGGCCCTTCCAAAAAACACTCCCCAAACAGCAGCACATGACGCAAAGAAGAAAAAAAAAGAGGCGCAATGAGGTAGCTGTGTGAGTAAGCTAAGCGACCCTGGTGGCCGACACAAACACCTGGCCCATCTAGGAGTGGCACTGCAGTGTCACGCAGGATGGCCCTTCCAAAAAACACTCCCCAAACAGCACATGACGCAAAGAAAAAAAGAGGCGCAATGAGGTAGCTGTGTGAGTAAGCTAAGCGACCCTAGTGGCCGACACAAACACCTGGCCCATCTAGGAGTGGCACTGCAGTGTCACGCAGGATGGCCCTTCCAAAAAACACTCCCCAAACAGCACATGACGCAAAGAAAAAAAAGAGGCGCAATGAGGTAGCTGTGTGAGTAAGCTAAGCGACCCTAGTGGCCGACACAAACACCTGGCCCATCTAGGAGTGGCACTGCAGTGTCACGCAGGATGGCCCTTCCAAAAAACACCCCACAAACAGCACATGACGCAAAGAAAAATGAAAGAAAAAAGAGGTGCAAGATGGAATTGTCCTTGGGCCCTCCCACCCACCCTTATGTTGTATAAACAGGACATGCACACTTTAACCAACCCATCATTTCAGTGACAGGGTCTGCCACACGACTGTGACTGAAATGACGGGTTGGTTTGGACCCCCACCAAAAAAGAAGCAATTAATCTCTCCTTGCACAAACTGGCTCTACAGAGGCAAGATGTCCACCTCATCATCATCCTCCGATATATCACCGTGTACATCCCCCTCCTCACAGATTATCAATTCGTCCCCACTGGAATCCACCATCTCAGCTCCCTGTGTACTTTGTGGAGGCAATTGCTGCTGGTCAATGTCTCCACGGAGGAATTGATTATAATTCATTTTAATGAACATCATCTTCTCCACATTTTCTGGATGTAACCTCGTACGCCGATTGCTGACAAGGTGAGCGGCGGCACTAAACACTTTTTCGGAGTACACACTTGTGGGAGGGCAACTTAGGTAGAATAAAGCCAGTTTGTGCAAGGGCCTCCAAGTTGCCTCTTTTTCCTGCCAGTATAAGTACGGACTGTCTGACGTGCCTACTTGGATGCGGTCACTCATATAATCCTCCACCATTCTTTCAATGGGGAGAGAATCATATGCAGTGACAGTAGACGACATGTCCGTAATCGTTGTCAGGTCCTTCAGTCCGGACCAGATGTCAGCATCAGCAGTCGCTCCAGACTGCCCTGCATCACCGCCAGCGGGTGGGCTCGGAATTCTGAGCCTTTTCCTCGCACCCACAGTTGCGGGAGAATGTGAAGGAGGAGATGTTGACAGGTCGCGTTCCGCTTGACTTGACAATTTTGTCACCAGCAGTTCTTTGAACCCCAGCAGACTTGTGTCTGCCGGAAAGAGAGATCCAAGGTAGGTTTTAAATCTAGGATCGAGCACGGTGGCCAAAATGTAGTGCTCTGATTTCAACAGATTGACCACCCGTGAATCCTTGTTAAGCGAATTAAGGGCTCCATCCACAAGTCCCACATGCCTAGCGGAATCGCTCTGTGTTAGCTCCTCCTTCAATGTCTCCAGCTTCTTCTGCAAAAGCCTGATGAGGGGAATGACCTGACTCAGGCTGGCAGTGTCTGAACTGACTTCACGTGTGGCAAGTTCAAAAGGTTGCAGAACCTTGCACAACGTTGAAATCATTCTCCACTGCGCTTGAGACAGGTGCATTCCACCTCCTATATCGTGCTCAGTTGTATAGGCTTGAATGGCCTTTTGCTGCTCCTCCAACCTCTGAAGCATATAGAGGGTTGAATTCCACCTCGTTACCACTTCTTGCTTCAGATGATGGCAGGGCAGGTTCAGGCGTTTTTGGTGGTGCTCCAGTCTTCTGTACGTGGTGCCTGTACGCCGAAAGTGTCCCGCAATTCTTCTGGCCACCGACAGCATCTCTTGTACGCCCCTCTCGTTTTTTAAATAATTCTGCACCACCAAATTCAAGGTATGTGCAAAACATGGGACGTGCTGGAATTTGCCCATATTTAATGCACACACAATATTGCTGGCGTTGTCCGATGCCACAAATCCACAGGAGAGTCCAATTGGGGTAAGCCATTCTGCGATGATCTTCCTCAGTTGCCGTAAGAGGTTTTTAGCTGTGTGCGTATTCTGGAAAGCGGTGATACAAAGCGTAGCCTGCCTAGGAAAGAGTTGGCGTTTGCGAGATGCTGCTACTTGTGCCGCCGCTGCTGTTCTTGCGGCGGGAGTCCATACATCTACCCAGTGGGCTGTCACAGTCATATAGTCCTGAGCCTGCCCTGCTCCACTTGTCCACATGTCCGTGGTTAAGTGGACATTGGGTACAACTGCATTTTTTAGGACACTGGTGAGTCTTTTTCTGAGGTCTGTGTACATTTTCGGTATCGCCTGCCTAGAGAAATGGAACCTAGATGGTATTTGGTACCGGGGACACAGTACCTCCAACAAGTCTCTAGTTGCCTCTGCAGTAAAGATGGATACCGGAACCACGTTTCTCACCGCCCAGGATGCCAAGGCCTCAGTTATCCGCTATGCAGCAGGATGACTGCTGTGATATTTCATCTTCCTCGCAAGGGACTGTTTGACAGTCAATTGCTTGGTGGAAGTAGTAAAAGTGGTCTTACGAGTACGACTTCCCCTCTGGGATGACCATCGACTCCCAGCAGCAACAACAGCAGCGCCAGCAGCAGTAGGCGTTACACGCAAGGATGCATCGGAGGAATCCCAGGCAGGAGAGGACTCGTCAGAATTGCCAGTGGCAGTGACATGGCCTGCAGGACTATTGGCATTCCTGGGGAAGGAGGAAATTGACACTGAGGGAGTTGGTGGGGTGGTTTGCGTGAGCTTGGTTACAAGAGGAAGGGATTTACTGGTCAGTGGACTGCTTCCGCTGTCGCCCAAAGTTTTTGAACTTGTCACTGACTTATGATGAATGCGCTGTAGGTGACGTATAAGGGAGGATGTTCCGAGGTGGTTAACGTCCTTACCCCTACTTATTACAGCTTGACAAAGGCAACACACGGCTTGACAAATGTTGTCCGCATTTCTGTTGAAATACTTCCACACCGAAGAGCTGATTTTTTTGGTATTTTCACCAGGCATGTCAATGGCCCTATTCCTCCCACGGACAACAGGTGTCTCCCCGGGTGCCTGACTTAAACAAACCACCTCACCATCAGAATCCTCCTGGTCAATTTCCTCCCCAGCGCCAGCAACACCCATATCCTCCTCATCCTGGTGTACTTCAACACTGACATCTTCAATCTGACTATCAGGAACTGGACTGCGGGTGCTCCTTCCAGCACTTGCAGGGGGCGTGCAAATGGTGGGAGGCGCATGCTCTTCACGTCCAGTGTTGGGAAGGTCAGGCATCGCAAACGACACAATTGGACTCTCCTTGTGGATTTGTGATTTCGAAGAACGCACAGTTCTTTGCTGTGCTTTTGCCAGCTTGAGTCTTTTCATTTTTCTAGCGAGAGGCTGAGTGCTTCCATCCTCATGTGAAGCTGAACCACTAGCCATGAACATAGGCCAGGGCCTCAGCCGTTCCTTGCCACTCCGTGTGGTAAATGGCATATTGGCAAGTTTACGCTTCTCCTCTGACAATTTTATTTTAGATTTTTGAGTCCTTTTTTTACTGATATTTGGTGTTTTGGATTTTACATGCTCTGTACTATGACATTGGGCATCGGCCTTGGCAGACGACGTTGCTGGCATTTCATCGTCTCGGCCATGACTAGTGGCAGCAGCTTCAGCACGAGGTGGAAGTCGATCTTGATCTTTCCCTATTTTTGGAACCTCAACATTTTTGTTCTCCATATTTTAATAGGCACAACTAAAAGGCACCTCAGGTAAACAATGGAGATGGATGAATACTAGTATACTTATGGATGGACAAGCGACTGCCGACACAAAAGGTAGCTACAGCCGTGGACTACCGTATTGCATCTGCTGCTAATATAGACTGGATGATAATGATATAAAAAATATATATATATATCACTACTGCAGCCGGACAGGTATATATTATATAATGACGGACCTGCTGGACACTGTCAGCAGCACTGCAGACTCCTAAAGTAAGCTACTAGTAGTATCAAGAAGATAGAAAAAAAAAAAAACACCACAGGTAGGTGGTATACAATTATGGATGGACGAGCGACTGCCGACACAGAGGTAGCTACAGCCGTGGACTACCGTACTGCGTCTGCTGCTAATATAGACTGGATGATAATGATATAAAAAAATATATATATATCACTACTGCAGCCGGACAGGTATATATTATATAATGACGGACCTGCTGGACACTGTCAGCAGCACTGCAGACTCCTAAAGTAAGCTACTAGTAGTATCAAGAAGATAGAAAAAAAAAAAAAACACCACAGGTAGGTGGTATACAATTATGGATGGACGAGCGACTGCCGACACAGAGGTAGCTACAGCCGTGGACTACCGTACTGCGTCTGCTGCTAATATAGACTGGATGATAATGATATAAAAAATATATATATATCACTACTGCAGCCGGACAGGTATATATTATATAATGACGGACCTGCTGGACACTGTCAGCAGCACTGCAGACTCCTAAAGTAAGCTACTAGTAGTATAAAGAAGATAGAAAAAAAAAAAAAACACCACAGGTAGGTGGTATACAATTATGGATGGACGAGCGACTGCCGACACAGAGGTAGCTACAGCCGTGGACTACCGTACTGCGTCTGCTGCTAATATAGACTGGATGATAATGATATAAAAAATATATATATATCACTACTGCAGCCGGACAGGTATATATTATATAATTAATGACGGACCTGCTGGACACTGTCAGCAGAATGCGTTTATAGAATAAAAACACCACACGACGAGTGTTTAACTTTTTCAGGCAGACAATCACAATATACTGGTGGTCACTGATCACTGGTCAGTCACACTGGCAGTGGCACTCTGGCAGCAAAAGTGTGCACTGTTAAATAATATGTACTCCTGCTACTGCTCCCCAGTCTCCCCCACAATTAAGCTGTGTGAGCACTGAGCACTCAGCACAGTCAGATATACATAGATGATGCAGCACACTGAGGCTGAGCACAGATATGGTATACTGTTACTGTGTCACTGTGTATCTTTTTTTTCAGGCAGAGAACGGATTATATTAAATAATAATATAATAAAACTGCACTGGTGGTCACTGGTCAGTCACTAGTAAACTCTGCACTCTCTGAGTACTCCTAAGCTCCAGTAAATCAAGTGTCTCACTCTCACTCTCTCTCTTCTAATCTAAATGGAGAGGACGCCAGCCACGTCCTCTCCCTATGAATCTCAATGCACGTGTGAAAATGGCGGCGACGCGCGGCTCCTTATATAGAATCCGAGTCTCGCGATAGAATACGAGCCTCGCGAGAATCCGACAGCGGGATGATGACGTTCGGATCGAGTCTGCCTCGGATCCGTGTAAAAAGGCTGAAGTTCGGGGGGGTTCGGATTCCGAGGAACCGAACCCGCTCATCACTAACACACACTCAGTGAAAATATTGAGGTCAGTAAACTAATTTACTACAAATTACCCAGAATACTTTGCAGCAGCTTAAGCAGCCTTCTTGACAAGAGTAAAAAAAAAAAAAGTTGGATAGTTCATGTAAATCCCAAACATCCAGCTGTCTCTGCTTTATGTGAAAGAGCCACTGGGAATAGTTGTGAAGTTTTCATGGGCGATTTAAACATTATCTGAACTGCCTTCCTGCAGTTTCATTGAGAAGCCTCCAGCTTCCTACACAATAGAGTATACATACACAGGAGGTTCTGAGATGAAGCCTCAGGCACCTCTGTCTTCAGTCGTCATTAGCGTTGGGACTGTGGAAATGTATACAGAGCTGATAAATATTCCTGCACTGCTGCAGCAGTCCTCAGAGGGACAGATGAGTTTGCATTCTATTAACATCCATTAAAGTCCCCAAAATGTCTTATGAGCTTATACTGTAAGAAAACATCAATATTATTATCAGAATGACTGAAACAGTGGTTTTTTTGTGTGATCTTGATGCAAAAGACTAATCCTTTCTTAAGACGTAGCTCCAAAATGTAGAACAGAGAGGAAAGCGATTATGTTTAGTATCCATGTAGAAGGAACTCAGAAATGAAAATACAAGAGATGAGCTCACGCAGATCTATGGTGACTGGTATTCTGGGGTATGTGCCCATGTTACATTTAGTAAAGATTCCTCTCAGTGAGCGCATTAGATGGGGTCATTCTGACCCGATCGCACACTGCAGTTTATTGCAGCGATGCGATCGGGTCAGAACTGCGCAAGTGCAGGTGCATGCCAGACGGCCGAAGGGCGTCGCTGCGGTACAATCACCTCTGCCTGATTGACAGGCAGTTGCTGGGCAGGGGGGGTCAAAATGGCGGTGTTTGGCCGCCGTTTCGTGGGCACGGTCCGGCCAATGCAGGCGTGGCCGGACCGTGCGGGGGGCGGGCCGCAGCGGCTGCGTGATGTCACACGCAGCCACTGCTGGCCGGGGAGCGACGAGTAGCTCCCGGCCAGCACGCTAAGGGCTGTAACACACGCGCCGGCTCCCACCACCCGGCTAAATCCCAGACGGCTTTTTCTTGCTGCCGTGCCTCAGAGACACATGCAGCGCAATGTGTCCATTCACACGGCACTGCATATCTACTGGAAGGTGCCGTCTTTGTAGGCAGAGAACCGTGTGTGTGAATGAGCTTTCACACATGTTTTTTTTCAAGCCGTCTCTGCTGCAGCGCATGCGCACAGCATTACACACGACTCAAAACCGTTGTGTGTGAATGACTCTGCCAGATGGCAAAAAGCCGGCTTTTTTGCCATCCGGGGAAAACCGGAGCGTGTGTTGCAGCCCCAAAGCTACGCTGGCCGGGAGCTACTTCTAAAGTGCAAAAGCATCGCCACTGTGCGATGCTTTTGCACTTCTGCGGGAGGGGGGGGGGGAGGGGGGCGGCACTGACATGCGGGGCAGGATAGCCCTGCATCAGGGACGTGCAGGCAGGGGAGGCAGTGCCTCCCCTGTCATTAACGATTAAAATAATGTAAAGAAGATATTTATGACACATGTTCTGTGTCATAACTATCTGCTTTAGCTTTCACATTATTTTAATATTTTTTACTTGTGAAAAAATGGTCTTTAATTGTGTTTCGGAGGCTCTGCTGCCAGTGCCTCCCGCTAGCAATGGGAAATGGCCGGGAGCTGGGGGGCGGGGCAAAGCTTTGGGCAGTGAAAGCCCATTAAAATAATCCGCAGAAGCGGCACTTACTATAAAAGTGCCTCTGTGACAGGGGGCGTGCTTTCTGCCTAAATGAAAGCATGCCCCTGTCACTGCCAGTGATGTAATTGGCCAGTCGCGAATCAACGGGATGGAGGGGAAGGGACGAGACACAGCGTGTGCGGCTGCCTATTAGCTCCCCGCCCTCCCATCACCCGGCAATGCAGTCCGGCCAGAGGGGAGATAGGAGCCGCCACCGCGATACCCTTTCCACTCGGCTGCCCCCCCCCCCCCTCCCGCCCCGGCGCACGGACTCCTCGTCTGCCTGGTGTGAGGCAGCCAGAGCAGAGGAGAGCCGCTTGTAATAGGAGGGAGAGATCGCGGCTGGGGGCCGGGAGCTGCTACAGGTGAGTTGACATAACAGAACTAGACGCTACCGAGGTGACATTGATGCTTAACTGCCTGCTCCTTCCCAGCACTGTTCCCATCCTGCCCCCCCCAACTCAGCACCATTATTCCCATCCTGCCCCCCCTGCTCCACAACACTACTCCCATCCTACCCCCCTGCTATGCACCACTACTCCCATCCCGCCCCCCTGCTATGCACCACTACTCCCATCCTACCCCCTGCTATGCACCTCTTCTCCCATCCCGCCCCCCTGCCATTCATCACTACTCCCATCCTGCCCCCCTGCTATGCACCACTACTCCCATCCTGCCCCCCTGCTATGCACCACTACTCCCATCCTGCCCCCCTGCTATGCACCACTACTCCCATCCCGCCCCCCTGCTATGCACCACTACTCCCATCCTGCCCCCCTGCTCTGCACCACTACTCCCATCCTACCCCCTGCTATGCACCACTACTCCCATCCTACCCCCTGCTATGCACCACTACTCCCATCCTACCCCCCTGCTCCGCACCACTACTCCCATCCTACTCCCCTGCTCCGCACCACTACTCCCATCCTACCCCCTGCTATGCACCACTACTCCAATCCTACACCATGCTATGCACCACTACTCCCATCCTACCCCCTGCTCCGTACCACTACTCCCATCCTACCCCCCTGCTCCGCACCACTACTCCCATCCTACCCCCTGCTATGCACCACTACTCCCATCCTAACCCTCTGCTCCACACCACTACTCCCATCCTGCCCCCTGCTATGCACCACCACTCCCATCCTACCCTCCCTGCTATGCACCACTACTCCCATCCTGCCCACTGCTCCACCCTCCTCCTCCGCCACAATGTACTGTGCGATGTGACCCGATGACGTCACACCACGCGAACGGCCGCCCACCTGCCCGTGTTCTCCTGCTGGGCCCACCAACTCCACTGATGAGGCTGAGAGACAGTGAAGGGCGGGCGACTGAGAGGCACAGACAGAAGGGTGAGAGGCTCAGAGTGAAATGGGAGAATGAGAGACAAAGTGAGGGGTATTGCGAGAGATTCAGATGGGAGATGATGGTGTGACTGAGAGACGACGCACGGAGGAGATGATGGTGTGGCTGAGAGACGATACAGGGCGGAGATTATGTTGTGGCTGAGAGATGCAGGGAAGGGGTTGATAGATGCAGGGGGTAGGAGGTGACACGAGTCTGGTTGAACCTCTGTTGTATGATGATCACATTGGTTATATTCCTACAAAAACAGGCATCTTCCGGATCATGTGATCTCCTACATGAATAGTGATTACCGACTGAAGACGCTGTCTGCCCAGGAAGGATACATTTCTTCAGAGGTTCCCCGTTATGAGAAGCCACCATATAGGTAAGGTGCATATTGAATAGAAAAGAATGCCAATAGGCGGTGCTAGACACACCCAGTAGGCGGTGCCAGACACGCCCGATAGGTGATGCTAGACATGCCCAGTAGGTAGGTGGTACTAGACACGCCTCTACGACGGTGCACCCCCTAATAAAATGTGCTGCACACGCCTATGTGTGGCGGGGGCTGCGGCGGGGGAGAGTGGCGGGTACTTTAGTTTGTAATGGGCTGAGCTCACCCATTCTTCATCAGGGACCCAAGGCTCAGGGCTGTACTCCTTATGTTGTATTCTATACTGCTGGTAGAGAGGGACAGTAATGTGCTCTCTCTGGCATCACCCTCTTCCAGTCACCCTTTCACTGTCACCGACTGCTGTAACCCACAGCTGGCACCGACTGCTGGTATCCTCTCACTGTCACCCTCTCCCTGGCTTCACCCTCTCGACATCACCCACAGCTGGCACTGACTGCTGTCACCCTCTCCCTGTCACCCTCTCCCTGGCGTCACCCTTTTCCTGTCACCCACAGCTGGCACCGACTGCGGTCACCCTCTCCCTGTCGTCACCCTCTCTCCGTTACCCAGAGCTGGCACAGACTGCTCTACCCTCTCACTGTCACCCTCTACCTGGCGTCAACCTCTCCCTGTCAACCTCTCCTTGTCATCCTCTCCTTGTCACCCTCTCCCCGTTGCCCACAGCTGACACTGACTGCTGTCACTCTCTACCTGGCATTACCCTCTCTCCGTCACCCACAGCTGGCGCCAACTGCAGTCACCCTCTCCCCCTCTTCCTGTCACCAACACCCTGGCATCAACCTCTTCCTGTCACCCTCTCCCTGTGACCCTCTTGCTGTCACCAGCTCCCTGGCATCCTCCTCTCCCTGGCGTCAACCACTGCTGTCACACTCTCCCGGTTACAAACTGCTGTCGTCCTTTCCCTGGCGTCACCCACTGCTATCAACCTCTCACTGGCAACACCCTCTCCCTAGCATCACCCACTGCTGTCACCCACTGCTTCTCCCTGGAATTGCCCACTGCCTTTCTTTGTCTTCCACTGACCCAGGGACAGTGGTGGTAGCAGGCATTGGCTTGGGTGCGGTGGCGGGCATCGGCGGGACACAGCAGACATTATGGTTGCAGTGCCTCACCAGCCACTGACCTCACCGCACGCCACTGCCCTGCATGTCTATGGACTTGATCGTAGCCCTGCAAAAAATCAACTGGGAATGACCGCCAGAGTAGTCACTTTCTCTCATCGTAGCCAGTACTATATGAAATATCAAAAGTGGTGATTCAGGAGGCTCAAACAAAACCGTTACTATGTGGTGCACTCTTTGATACTAGAATATAAAACTTAACTTTTATTATGTAAAGCTAAAATAATCGACTATAGTATATAAAAAATATACATGATAATATAGATATCGCTGAGACAATAAAACGAGTTTTATGGTAAGAACTTACCTTTGTTAAAATTCTTTCTGCGAGGTACACTGGGCTCCACAAGGAATGGACAATGGGGTGTAGAGTAGGATCTTGATCCGAGGCACCAACAGGCTCAAAGCTTTGACTGTTCCCAGAATGCATAGCGCTGCCTCCTATATCACCCCGCCTCCCTGCACAGGATCTCAGTTTTTAGTTAACCAGTCCAATGCAGTAGCAGGAAAAGAGACGACAACGGTTAGTAGCCACAACACCGCATTCTCACGACAGGAGACGTGACAGCGGCTAATACCATACCAACCCAAAGAAGCTAAGTGCATCAGGGTGGGCGCCTTGTGGAGCCCAGTGTACCTCGCAGAAAGAGTTTTAACAAAGGTAAGTTCTTACCATAAAACTTGTTTTCTGTTGCGGGGTACACTGGGCTCCACAAGGAACGGACAATGGGGATGTCCTAATGCAGTTCCTTATGGGAGGGGACGCACTGTAGCGGGCACAAGAACCTGGCGTCCAAAGGAAGCATCCTGGGAAGCGGCAGCATCGAAGGCATAGAACCTTATGAACGTGTTCACAGAGGACCACGTAGCCGCCTTGCACAATTGTTCAAGGGTCGCACCACGTTGGGCCGCCCAAGAAGGTCCAACAGACCGAGTAGAATGGGCCTTAATGTGATCAGGAGAAGAGACCAGCCTTCACATTAGCATGTGCAATCACCATTCTAATCCATCTGGCCAGAGTTTGCTTGTGAGCAGGCCAGCCCCGTTTGTGAAACCCAAACACAACAAAAAGAGAATCAGATTTCCTAATAGGAGCAGTTCTCTTCACATAGATACAGAGAGCCCGTACCACATCCAAAGACCGCTCTTTGGGAGACAGATCAGGAGAAACAAGTGCCGGAACTACAATCTCCTGATTAAGGTGGAACGAAGAAACCACCTTAGGTAGATAGCCGGGACGAGTCCTAAGAACCGCCCGGTCACGGTGAAATATCAGATATGGGGAACTACAGGACAAGGCACCCAAATCCAACACTCTTCTAGCAGAAGCAATAGCCAGCAGAAACACCACCTTAAGGGAAAGCCACTTAAGGTCAGCTGAACCAAGAGGTTCAAACGGAGACTCTTGTAACGCCTCCAAAACCACCGACAAGTCCCAAGGAGCCACAGGCGGGACATAGGGAGGTTGGATACGCAACACGCCCTGAGTAAAGGTATGCACATCAGGTAAGGTCGCAATTTTTCTCTGAAACCACATCGACAAGGCAGATATTTGAACCTTGAGGGAGGCCAGACGCAGGCCTAAGTCCAGGCCCTGCTGAAAAAAAGCCAACAACTTGGCTATACTAAACTTGGAAGCATCATGATCGTTAATGCGCACAAAAGTAAGAATGCCAGACCCTATAGTAAATCCGAGCCGAAGCCGGTTTCCGGGCCCGCAACATAGTTTGAATGATCGCCTCAGAAAACCCCTTCAGCCCTTAAGACGGAATCTTCAAGAGCCACGCCATCAAAGACAGCCGGGCTAGGTCCTGGTAGACACAGGGGCCCTGAACGAGGAGGTCTGGGCGTTGTGGAAGTAGAATTGGACGCTCTGACGATAGGCCTTGCAGGTCTGAGAACCAGTGCCGTCTGGGCCACGCTGTAGCTATGAGAAGCAGAATTCCTTTTTCTTGCTTGAACTTCCGAATTATCCTGGGCAGGAGTGACACCGGAGGGAACACGTACGGCAGCTGAAACCTCCACGGTACCGCCAGCACATCTACGAATGCTGCTTGAGGATCCCTTGGCCTTGCTCCGAAGACCGGAACCTTGTGATTGTGTCGAGACGCCATCAGATCTACGTCTGGAAGGCCCCACCTTTCCACTAGGAGTTGAAACACTTCTGGATGGAGGCCCCACTCGCCGGCATGCACGTCCTGACGACTGAGAAAGTCCGCTTCTCAATTCAGGACTCCAGGAATGAATATTGCCGATATGACCGGTAGATGGCGTTCTGCCCACTGTAGAATCCGTGAGACTTCCTTCATTGCTAGGCAGCTTCGGGTGCCGCCTTGATGATTTATGTAAGCCACTGTGGTGGCGTTGTCCGACTGTACTTGAACAGGACAGTTCAGAATTAAATGCTGGGCTAGGTTCAAGGCATTGAAGACCGCCCACAACTCCAGAATATTGATCGAGAGGAGGGACTCCTCCTTGGTCCACCGCCCCTGAAGGGAGTGTTGCTCCAGCACCGCGCCCCAACCTCTTAGACTGGCATCTGTCGTCAATGGGACCCAGTCGGATATCCAGAACGGACGGCCCCTGCACAGTTGTTGGTCCCGGAGCCACCAGAGCAGCAACAGACGGACCTCCTGAGTCAATGAGAAAATTTGAGACCTGATCCGGTGAGGCAGGCCATCATATTTGGCTAGAATCAGCCTCTGGAGAGGGCGAGAGTGAAATTGAGAGTACTCCACCATGTCGAATGTTGACACCATGAGGCCCAGCACCTGCATCGCCGAATGTATCGACACTTGCGAACGAGATAGGAAGCAACGAATCCTGTCCTGAAGTTTCAGGACTTTCTCCTGAGACAGGAACAACCGCTGGTTGTGAGTGTCCAATAGTGCTCCCAGATGCACCATACTCTGAGCAGGGATCAGGGATGACTTCTTCCAGTTGATGAGCCACCCGTGGGCTTGCAGAAACCGGACCGCCACATCTAGATGACGCAGGAAAAGTTCTGGGGAATTTGCCAGGATTAACAAGTCATCCAAATACGGCAGTATCCTGACCCCTTGACGGCGGAGTACCACCGTCATCACCGCCATGACTTTTGTAAAGACTCGCGGAGCCGTTGTTAAACCAAAAGGTAACGCACGAAACTGGTAATGGCAGTTGCCAATCGCAAATCTCAGGTATTGCTGATGAGACACTGCTATAGGAATATGCAGGTAAGCATCCTGTATATCCAGGGAGACCATGAAATCCCCAGGTTCCAAGGCCAGAACTATAGAGCGAAGGGTTTCCATCCGGAACTTGGAAACCTTCACAAACCTGTTCAATGCCTTGAGGTTGAGAATGGGCCGGGAGACCCATTCGGTTTCGGGACTAGAAACAGCGGAGAATAATACCCCCGGCCCCTCTGCACAAGAGGCACCTGTACTACGACTCCTGTATCCAGGAGGGTCTGTACCACCGAATGTAGAGTGTTTGCCTTTGTCTTGTCCAACGGGACATCTGTCTGGCAAAATCAATGAGGGGGTCAGTTTTTGAAGGCTATGGCGTAACCTCGAGTGACGACTTCCCGTACCCAGGCATCTGAAGTGGTCTTCAACCATTCCTGGGTATACCCTAGAAGCCGGTCCCCCACCCTGGGATCCCCCAGAGGGAGGCCCGCCCCGTCATGCGGCAGGCTTATCTGTCTTGGAAGCTGGCTGACGGGCCGCCAAGGCTCTTTTGGGCTTAGGCTTACCAGGTTTGGAAGTGCGGGCCTGCTTGTTGTATGCCTGACCTTTTGCTTTACCTGAAGGACGAAAGGGGCGAAAGGAAGTACCTTTAGCCTTCGACACAGAAGGAGCAGTACTTGGCAGACGCCAAGTCAGCCACAATCTTATTTAAATCCTCCCCAAACAGAATATCTCCCTTAAAAGGGAGTACCTCCAAGGTTTTTCTAGAGTCCAGATCCACAGATCAGGATCTCAGCCACAATATCCGGTGAGCCAGGACTGACGTAGTAGAGGCCTTGGCTGCCAGGATACCGGCATCAGAAGCCGCCTCTTTAATATAACGAGAAGCTGTGACAATATAAGGCAAGCATTGTCTAGCATAGTCAGAGGAGATTTCAGCATCTAACTCCAAGGCCCATGCTTCAATGGCCTCTGCAGCCCAAGTAGCTGCAATAGTGGGCCTTTGAGCAGCACCTGTGAGGGTGTAAATCGCTTTCAGACAACCCTCCACACGTTTATCCGTAGGCTCTTTTAGAGACGTGACGGTGGTGACCGATAGAGCTGAGGAAACCACCATCCTAGCCACATGTGAGTCCACTGGAAGAGGCGTTTCCCAATTCTTAGACAGCTCCGGCGCGAGGGGATAGCGAGCCAGCATCTTCTTTTGAGGCACAAACTTCGTACCCGGGTTTTCCCAGGGTTCCTGACGTATATCAATTAGGTGGTCAGAGTGAGGTAAAACTTGTTTAATCACCTTCTGACGCTTGAACCTATCTGGTTTCTTAGGAGGAACGGATGGCTCGGGATCATCCGTAATCTGTAAAATTAACTTAATAGCCTCCAAAAGATCAGGAACATCCACATGTGTGTGGGGTCAGTGTAAGTGCCGTCTTCATCCGACGAGGTGTCAGTGACAGCAGTGGATTGTGAGGAGACAAGCGCTCGCTTAGAGGACCCCTTGGACGTAGGCGAGCGACGGTCAGACTTTTTAGTAGTCAGGGACTGGTTCAACTTCTTTATTTGAGCAGATACATCGTCCGCCCACGGCAGGGACCACAAACGGTTGCACCGGAATTGGGGGTCCCATAGGGGGTGTTAGTTTATGAACTAGCGTATGCAGAAGTGTGGAAAAAGCGGCCCACGGCGGGTCATTATTTGCCCCCGTTGCCACCGTCCCACTGGGGGGCAAGGAGCCCCCAGAACCAGAGCCCAAAGCTGCTATATTCTCCTCATAGGTATCTGCGGCTTCAGCAACACCGGTAGTGTGTTCAGCCTCAGAACCGTTACCCTCAGAAGCAGACATGATATAACTTGCAGTATCAGGTAACACAGTACAATTTGTCAGCAGCACAATACCTCTAGCTCAAACCCCTGCGCAGTGTAGTCAGCACCAGCAGAGATAAAGGAGAGATATGGTGATTAAGTCACAGAGAAAAATACATAATACAGTATATCTTTGTGAAAATCCTATATTAGATAAAACCTGACGCACCAAGCCACCTCAGGTTATAGAATATAGGGATAGCAGGTTGAGTGAAAGACACGAAATGGACACCACTCAGCTATCAAATGCACACACAAATAGTCACAGTCTGTACAATGCAGAGGTTATTACTAACAATAATACTGCACTGGACTAGCTTACACAGCTATATAGTCAATAGATATAACACTACACAGTAAGAAACTGGATGTATATCACAGGGTAATTGTACTAGGAAACCCTGACTAAGTGCACTCCTTCTTAACTAACACTGACTAAAAAAGGCAGGTAGAATACTTAAGTGTCATGTAAAGGCATAGCGCTGACAACCAGGCGGCTTTACATAGGAGGATTTGCCCAAGCAGTCCCAGTAACAGTGAGCTGAGGGTCCAAGCTCTATCCCCCTGCTGGCAAAACCACCGGGTACTGCGGGCTCTAATAAAACGGTTTATAGAGAAAACATGACCTGTCCCATGCCCTGGTGATCTAGTGGGATCGCCTGTACTGCCACAGTGTCCACCGCCAGAGCGCGCGGCCCGCCTCCCACTGACCGCGCCAGATCGCGATAAAGACCGGGTCCCGCAAGCGGGACCCACTTACCACCTCCCGAAGCGCGGCCACGCGATCCCGGAGAGCCCCCGTCGTGTGTGTCTGACAAGAAGAAAACCGGAGCCTCCTGCTGTAGTTACCCGGCAACCAGGGCTCGGGAGTGTACAGCGCCGCTGGGGAGAGCTGGAGCTGCAGCCGTGAATGTCCACTGACATGTAACACTGCTGCTGCCCTTGAAGTCTTCACTTTTTTCCTCAGAAAAAAAGCTCTTCTTAGGGCTGCCTGGAGCAGCCCCTCTGTTAAGTGCCTGCTATTGCAGCACCAACTACAAAACTGAGATCCTGTGCAGGGAGGCGGGGTGATATAGGAGGCGGCGCTATGCATTCTGGGAACAGTCAAAGCTTTAAGCCTTTTGGTGCCTCGGATCAAGATCCTACTCTACACCCCATTGTCCATTCTTTGTGGAGCCCAGTGTAACCCGCAGCAGAAAAAGCAAATTAAACTAACTAAAGGGCACCTGACAGAGCTCCATTCAGAACGCAGGCACACACACCTATGTACATTGCACCCCCCACCATATACTGCCCCTACATAAACTGCAACCCCATCCTCTTCCATATTCTTCACCCTCCACCATATACTGCCCCTATATACACACTGCACCCCCATACCCCTCCATATAGTGTCCCCTATATACAGGCATACCTCCCAACTGTCCTCATTTTTGCGGGACAGTCCCATTTTTTGGGGTCTGTCTCGCTGTCCCTCCAGCGGGCCGCAACGTCTATTCCAGTGAGGCAGAGAGACTGGGGGCATGGTCATGCCCCCACTGTGACGAAAATTGAAAGTGTGGCTCGCAAACATGTCATCCACGCGAGACCATGCTCCTTTTCAACAGGTCACGCCCCCTTTTCGGCTGCGCCGCACGAGGTGTCCCTCCTTCAAGAAAGCATGTTGGGAGGTATGTACAGGGGATCTGGTCAATATGCCGGCTGTCGTGAAAAACAGCACAGAACCTCTGGCCAGCTGCTGGTGATCCTCTACCCCCAGACTGGACGGGAGCTGTGCATTTGCACAGGAAAACAGGCTTTGTTCATTTTGCAGTGTTTGGGACCAAAAGGTCGATTTTCATTTGCTCTCATCCATTACCAGATTTTCTTTCCAACAAGCCATAGATGATCTGCCAGATAATTGTATAGTGTAATGCCCTATGTAATGATGCCCATACACTTGTGCGATGCCCCGCCACATCGAGGGGCATCGCATTGGCAGTTCAGGTGCGATGAAATCGCAACTGAACTGCCAAAGTGATTACCATGCAATCATGTGATAGATCACATGGTAATCACGTGATGGGCACGTCACCGCCGCGTAGGAGCAGCATCTGGTTGCTCCCGGCGGGTGCCTGCACTGCGATGCGATAAACAATAAGTGCAGCACTTAATATCTTGCGACATGACATTCAACCGACATGCCCGCGCATTGCGTCACAAGGTGCACAATATGGCCCTCATTCCGAGTTGTTCGCTCGTTCTTTTTCATCGCATCGCAGTGAAAATCCGCTTAGTACGCATGCGCAAAGTTTGCACTGCGACTGCGCCAAGTAACTTTACTATGAAGAAAGTATTTTTACTCACGGCTTTTTCTTCGCTCCGGCGATCGTAATGTGATTGACAGGAAATGGGTGTTACTGGGCGGAAACACGGCGTTTCAGGGGCGTGTGGCTGAAAACGCTACCGTTTCCGGAAAAAACGCAGGAGTGGCCGGACAAACGGTGGGAGTGCCTGGGCGAACGCTGGGTGTGTTTGTGACGTCAACCAGGAACGACAAGCACTGAAATGATCGCACAGGCAGAGTAAGTCTGGAGCTACTCAGAAACTGCTAAGTAGTTAGTAATCGCAATATTGCGAATACATCGGTCGCAATTTTAAGAAGCTAAGATTCACTCCCAGTAGGCGGCGGCTTAGCGTGTGTAACTCTGCTAAATTCGCCTTGCGACCGATCAACTCGGAATGAGGGCCCATGTGCGTACAATCCTTCGATTTATCTCACAGATGCTGTCAGATTGTATGCCATATCGCACAAGTGTATGGGCTACATAAGATTTAAAGCTGCTGTGTTAACTGCTGTGTAAACATAGATGAAGTCCCACTGGTGCAGAAACGAGAACTCAGAAGCATTCCGCCTATTGGCTTCATCACATCTGAGCATAGTAGTACGTTATAAACTTTGTTTATAACGGGGTCTCTGATGGACAATGGGGTGAAGAGCAGAAGCGCACCTCTCCTTCCTTCTCACGCCAGGCTGAGAGGTCTCTCATCTGATTGTTCACTGCCCGACACATAATCCGTTAGCTCAAACAATCAGTCCATCAGGTAACAGGACCTTCTCTCCTACCGTCTTCCATAATATACTATTTGAGAGATATTAGCAATAAATGATTAAACCAATATTTCAATTCTACCTTGAACTATTTGTTAATATGGTACAAATGAAACTTATTGATATAATATATATTTTGTTTTCTATTTTTGCAATGAATGCGAGTAATATGTGCTAATTATTCTGTGGGTAGATACCATCATTACCTTGTATTTCCTGTTTGTGTTATAAATGTTATGTTGGGGATCTAGCAGATGGATAACTTATCATTACTATTGTATTTACTGTATATATATTTTTTGTATTGAGGTCCATCTATGGTGCCTATGGACCTCATTCAGCTTCAGTTGCAGTTTTGCTATTTTAGCAAAACTGCACCTGCTTGCGATCACATGCTGGGGGTCGTCAGCGATGCAGTTGCGATTGCATCTGCTGATTTGCGGATGCCCGCCTGCCTGCGCAACCAGGCTGTGAAGGTAGGTGCAGGGCGGCCATTTTCTGGGTTGCAGCAGGCACGTATGATGTCACGTGCCTCCCCTTTTCATCGCCACTCCTGTACAGTGTCGCATCGCCGACCCCACAATGCCTTGTCACCGCCCTGTGAATGTCTCTGCCTCTCAATCAGGCAGAGGTGTCGACATAAGTGAGATGCAATCACATCTCCCCAGCCCGTGCAATGCGGGTCCTGCGCGTGCGCACTGTGTGGTCAGTCTGGGAGATGTGCTTGCATCTCAATACCGTCTGAAGCTGAATACCCCCCTACATTACTAAAAGTTATGAAGACTCATTTCTGTGGTGTTTCTGTTGGATATAGATTAGATTATCTGAAGTGGGCACCGTAGCCAACACCTCCGGATGGTTAGCCCTAGCCAACATCCCTGGAGGGTTAGGCTAGGGGAAGGGAGAGAGGTAAAATTACCCCCATCCATTGCACACACTGCACCAATTACAGAAACGCCTATGTAGCCAACCCCTTAGAGGTAATCAGGCTCTAGTGACAGTAACGCAGAATTTACACTACTTGCAATTGGCAAAAAAGATAAAAGCCACAATTAAAGCCTAGGGTGGCCATTCACTGAACTCACAAAGGTCCGGTGTGCCACTGAATGCGAATGCACAAGTAAACTCATGTAAGTATCGCTAAAAAACCCAGAACATACTCCACTCCAATCTCTGGGCGTACCATAAGTATAGAGCTACGCTACAGTGTTTGACATAAATAGCAGAATACATTATATGAATAATCTCAATCTGTAAAATAACATAACAAGCAGAAGATTTTGCTCTTGACTGCAAATGAATTCAGTTTCATAGCTTTAAGCAAATGTGTTGCAAGACACATCCTCTTATATCCCAGCCTTCTCATGCGTGTAACATGGGGTTGCAGGCCATTGTACTACCTGAGGCGCTCTGTCACCACCTTCCCCCTGCCAGCTGCTGGTGCTTCTGTGACCAGTGACTGTGATACACTGTAAGCTCTGCTCCCGTAGATACCTTATGGTGCAGAGACTGACATCAGGACCACAGGATGCATAGTCAAGGCGGGATCCTACCTTCCCTGTGTGGATATTCCTGCCTGTCAGTCATCTTCCTGCTCATATAGACTATAGGAATAATAATACACATATAGGGATGCAGTTAGGTGCGTTTTAAGAGAGGAGGGGACCTGCGTGCAGCCTCCGTTGTGGGCCCCCTCCTCTTGGGCAGCAGCAGACTCTGGCATAATGACAGTCTACGGCGCATGCGCAGATCTCCAGGAACATGGCGCCCGTGCCTTGTTCCCAGGGACACCTCCAGAGCGCATGCACAAATCACTTGCAAATGGCCATTTTCCAAGTGATTTGTACTCGCACAGCAGGGCCGCCGTCGCGGTACTCCGGAGGGGTAAGTATAATATATGGGTGCAGTGTATGTGGTGTGGGCCCCCCTGGACCCAGGGGCCAGTGTGCACCGCACACACTGCACCCATTATAGAAACGCCTAAGGATGCAGTTAATTTACCGGCTGTCGGGATCCCGGTGGTCCGAATCCTGATCAAAGCCCTGAAGTCCCCGCCACCACACGAGGGGGAATATAATAGTGTGGCGAGTGAAGCCCGCCACCATGCCGAAGCGTGCCGGGATTCTGATGTCAGTCTCCTGACCACCGGTATTACATACCGGACCACACATATATATATGTATGATACCCCTATATTGTTCAGGTATCACAGCAGGGAATACGGCAGCAGGTGACAGCTGTGTGTGAGATAGGGGTCTATTCATAAAGAAAACTAAAAATTAATTGATAGTTATCACTATACATCGCATCGGTTTGATGCGATAATAAGAATTTACTTACCGATAATTCTATTTCTCATAGTCCGTAGTGGATGCTGGGGACTCTGTAAGGACCATGGGGAATAGCGGCTCCGCAGGAGACAAGGAGACAGGGCACAAAAAGTAAAAGCTTTTGGACCTAGGTGGTGTGCACTGGCTCCTCCCCCTATGACCCTCCTCCAAGCCTCAGTTAGGATACTGTGCCCGGACGAGCGTACACAATAAGGAAGGATTTTGAATCCTGGGTAAGACTCATACCAGCCACACCAATCACACCGTACAACTTGTGATCTGAACCCAGTTAACAGTATGATAACAGAGGAGCCTCTGAAAAGATGGCTCCCAACAATAATAACCCGATTTTGTTAACAATAACTATGTACAAGTATTGCAGACAATCCGCACTTGGGATGGGCGCCCAGCATCCACTACGGACTATGAGAAATAGAATTATCGGTAAGTAAATTCTTATTTTCTCTAACGTCCTAAGTGGATGCTGGGGACTCCGTAAGGACCATGGGGATTATACCAAAGCTCCCAAACGGGCGGGAGAGTGCGGATGACTCTGCAGCACCGAATGAGAGAACTCCAGGTCCTCCTCAGCCAGGGTATCAAATTTGTAGAATTTAGCAAACGTGTTTGCCCCTGACCAAGTAGCTGCTCGGCAAAGTTGTAAAGCCGAGACCCCTCGGGCAGCCGCCCAAGATGAGCCACTTTCCTTGTGGAACGGGCTTTTACAGATTTTAGCTGTGGCAGGCCTGCCACAGAATGTGCAAGCTGAATTGTACTACAAATCCAACGAGCAATAGTCTGCTTAGGAGCAGGAGCACCCAGCTTGTTGGGTGCATACAGGATAAACAGCGAGTCAGATTTCCTGACTCCAGCCGTCCTGGAATATTTTCAGGGCCCTGACAACATCCAGCAACTTGGATTCCTCCAAGTCCCTAGTAGCCGCAGGCACCACAATAGGTTGGTTCAGGTGAAAACGCTGGAACCACCTTAGGGAGAAACTGAGGACGAGTCCTCAATTCCGCCCTGTCCGAATGGAAAATCAGATAAGGGCTTTTACAGGATAAAGCCGCCAATTCTGACACGCGCCTGGCCCAGGCCAGGGCCAACAGCATGACCACCTTCCATGTGAGATATTTTAACTCCACAGATTTAAGTGGTTCAAACCAATGTGACTTTTGGAACCCAAACTACATTGAGATCCCAAATTGCCACTGGAGGCACAAAAGGAGGCTGTATATGCAGTACCCCTTTTACAAACGTCTAAACTTCAGGGACTGAAGCTAGTTCTTTTTTGGAAGAAAATTGACAGGGCCGAAATCTGAACCTTAATGGACCCCAATTTCAGGCCCATAGACACTCCTGTTTGCAGGAAATGTAGGAATCGACCCAGTTGAATTTCCTCCGTCGGGCCTTACTGGCCTCGCACTACGCAACATATTTTCGCCAATTGCGGTGATAATGTTTTTGCGGTTACATCCTTCCTGGCTTTAGATCAGGATATGGATGACTTCATCCGGAATGCCTTTTTTCCTTCAGGATCCGGTGTTCAACCGGCATGTCGTCAAACGCAGCCGCGGTAAGTCTTGGAACAGACAGGGTCCTTGCTGGAGCAGGTCCCTTCTTAGAGGTAGAGGCCACGGATCCTCCGTGAGCATCTCTTGAAGTTCCGGTTACCAAGTCCTTCTTGGCCAATCCGGAGCCACGAATATAGTGCTTTCTCCTCTCCATCTTATCAATCTCAGTACCTTGGGTATGAGAGGCAGAGGAGGGAACACATACACTGACTGGTACACCCACGGTGTTACCAGAGCGTCTACAACTATTGCCTGAGGGTCTCTTGACCTGGCGCAATACCTGTCGAGTTTTTTAATCATGTGGACGACTTCTGGGTGAAGTCCCCACTCTCCCGGGTGGAGGTCGTGCTGAGGAAGTCTGCTTCCCAGTTGTCCACTCCCGGAATGAATACTGTTGACAGTGCTATCACATGATTTTCCGCCAAGCGAAGAATCCCTGCAGCTTCTGCCATTGCCCTCCTGCTTCTTGTGCCACCCTGTCTGTTTACGTGGGTGACTGCCATGATGTTGTCCGACTGGATCAACACCGGCTGACCTTGAAGCAGAGGTCTTGCTAAGCTTAGAGCATTGTAAATGGCCCTTAGCTTCAGGATATTTATGTGAAGTGATGTATCCAGGCTTGACCCTAAGCCCTGGATATTCCTTCCCTGTGTGACTGCTCCCCAGCCTCGCAGGCTGGCATCCGTGGTCACCAGGACCCAGTCCTGAAAGCCGAATCTGCGGCCCTCTAGAAGATGAGCACTCTGCAACCACCACAGGATGGATACCCTTGTCCTTGGTGACAGGGTTATCCGCTGATGCATCTGAAAATGCGACCCGGACCATTTGTCCAGTAGGTTCCACTGGAAAGTTCTTGCGTGGAATCTAGCGAATGGGATTGCTTCGTAGGAAGCCACCATTTTTACCCAGAACCCTTGTGCATTGATGCACTGAGCCTTGGTTCGGTTTTAGGAGGTTCCTGACTAGCTCGGATAACTCCCTGGCTTTCTCTTCCGGGAGAAACACCTTTTTTCTGGACTGTGTCCAGGAATATCCCTAGGAAACAGAAGACAAGTCGTCGGAACCAGCTGCGATTTTGGAATATTGAGAATCCAATCGTGCTGCCGCAACACTACCTGAGATAGTGCTACACCGACTTCCAACTGTTCCCTGGATCTTACCCTTATCAGGGAATCGTCCAGGTAAGGGATAACTAAAATTTCCTTCCTTCGAAGGGATATCATTTCGGCCATGACCTTGGTAAAGACCCGGGGTGCCGTGGACCATCCCTACGGCAGCGTCTGAACTGATAGTGACAGTTCTGTACCATAACCTGAGGTACCCTTGGTGAGAAGGGTAAATTTTGACATGAAGGTAAGCATCCTTGATGTCCCGAGACATCATGTAGTCCCCTTCTTCCAGGTTCGCAATCACTGCTCTGAGTGACTCAATCTTGAATTTGAACCTCTGTATGTAAGTGTTCAAAGATTTTAGATTTAGAATCGGTCTCACCGAGCCGTCTGGCTTCGGTACCACAATAGTGTGGAATAATACCCCGTTCCCTGTTGCAGGAGGGGTACCTTGATTATCACCTGCTGGGAATACAGCTTGTGAATGGCTTCCAAAACTGTCTCCCTGTCAGAGGGAGACGTCGGTAAAGCCGACTTTTGGAAACGGCGAGGGGGAGACGTCTCGAATTCCAATATGTACCCTTGAGATATTACCTGAAGGATCCAGGGGTCTACTTGCGAGTGAGCCCACTGCGCACTGAAATTCATTGAGAACGGGCCCCCATCGTGCCTGAGCTTGTAAGGCCCTAGCGTCATACTGAGGGCTTGGCAGAGGCGGTAAAGTGTTTCTGTTCCTGGGAACTGGCTAATCTCTTCAGCCTTTTTCCTCTCCCTCTGTCACGAGCAGAAAAGAGGAACCTTTTGTCCGCTTGCCAACAAAGGACTGCGCCTGATAATACGGCGTCTTATTTTGAGAGGCGACCTGGGGTACAAACGTGGATTTCCCAGTTGTTGCCGTGGCCACCAGGTCTAAAAGACCGACCCCAAATGTCCCTTTTCAAAGGCAATACTTCCAAATGCCGTTTGGAATCCGCATCACCTGACCATTTTACTGGTAGAATTGGACAACGCACTTATACTTGATGCCAGTCGGCAAATATTCCGCTGTGCATCATGCATATATAGAAATGCATCTTTTAAATGCTCTATAGGCAATAATATACTATCCTTATCTAGGATATCAATATTTCCAGTCAGGGAATCCGACCATGCCAACCCAGCACTGCACCTCCAGGCTGAGGCGATTGCTGGTCGCAGTATAACACCAGTATGTGTGTATATACTTTTAAGGATATTTTCCAGCCTCCTATCTGCTGGCTCCTTAAGGGCGGCCGTTTCTGGAGACGGTAACGCCACTTGTTTTGATAAGCGTGTGAGCGCCTTATCTACCCTAGGGGGTGTTTCCCAACGAGCCCTAACCTCTGGTGGGAAGGGATATAGTGCCAATAATTTTTTAGAAATTAGCAGTTTTTTGTCGGGGGTAACCCACGCTTCATCACACACTTCATTCAATTCATCTGATTCAGGAAAAACTACGGGTAGTTTTTTTACACCCCACATAATACCCCTTTTCGTGGTACTTGCAGTATCAGAGATGTGCAAAACCTCCTTCATTGCCGTGATCATGAAACGTGTGGCCCTACTGGAAAATACGTTTGTTTCTTCACCGTCGACACTGGAGTCAGTGTCTGTGTCTGGGTCTGTGTCGACCCACTGAGGTAACGGGCGTTTTATAGCCCCTGACGGTGTTTGAGACGCCTGGACAGGCACTAACTGAGCTGCCGGCTGTCTCATGTCGTCAACAGTTTTCTGTAACGTGCCGACACTGTCACGTAATTCCTTATTACGGCCATCCATTCAGGTGTCGACTCCCTAGGGGGTGACATCACCATTATAGGCAATTGCTCCGCCTCCACATCATTTTCCTCCTCATACATGTCGACACACACGTACCGACACCCAGCACACACACAGGGAATGCTCTGATAGAGGACAGGACCCCACTTAGCCCCTTGGGGAGACAGAGGGAGAGTTTGCCAGCACACACCAGAGCGCTATATATGTATAGGGACAACCTTACAATAAGTGTCTATCCCTTATAGCTGCTTATATCTGTTATTTTGCCAAATAAGTGCCCCCCTCTCTTTTTTACCCTGTTTCTGTAGTGCAGGATGCAGGGGAGATTCTGGGAGCCTTCCTACCAGCGGAGCTGTGTGGGAAAAATGGCGCTGTGTGCTGAGGAGATAGGCCCCGCCCCCTTCACGGCGGGCTCTTCTCCCGCTTTTTTCTGGAAAACTGGCAGGGGTTAAATACATCCATATAGCCCAGGAGCTATATGTGATGTATTTTTTGCCAAATAAGGTATATTCATTGCTTCCCAGGGCGCCCCCCCCCCCAGCGCCCTGCACCCTCAGTGACCGAAGTGTGAAGTGTGCTGAGAGCAATGGCGCACAGCTGCAGTGCTGTGCGCTACCTTATGAAGACAGGAAAGTCTTCTGCCGCCGATTTATGGACCTCTTCTTGCTTCAGCATCTGTAAGGGGGCCGGCGGCGCGGCTCCGGGACCCATCCATGGCTGGGCCTGTGATCGTCCCTCTGGAGCTAATGTCCAGTAGCCAAGAAGCCCAATCCACTCTGCACGCAGGTGAGTTCGCTTCTTCTCCCCTTAGTCCCACGCTGCAGTGAGCCTGTTGCCAGCAGGACTCACTGAAAATAAAAAAAACCTAAGTATACTTTTACTTCTAAGCAGCTCAGGAGAGCCACCTAGATTGCACCCTTCTCGGCCGGGCACAAAGATCTAACTGAGGCTTGGAGGAGGGTCATAGGGGGAGGAGCCAGTGCACACCACCTAGGTCCAAAAGCTTTTACTTTTTGTGCCCTGTCTCCTTGTCTCCTGCGGAGCCGCTATTCCCCATGGTCCTTACGGAGTCCCCAGCATCCACTTAGGACGTTAGAGAAATAAAGCTGTTATAAGTAGCAATTTATGTATACTCATCCTTCAGGTGAAACAATGTGGTATCTGGGGCTCCAGCAACGCTCTCCTCTCTGGCAGTACCCCTCTGCGGTCTTGAAGTCAGCCGGTGGGTCCTTCTACGCATGCGCCTCCGGCTGACCCTCCGGAGGGCCGAAGATTCAGGCACGGAGTGAGGGTGCCGCTGGAGAAGTCAGGGACTTCTCCATGGAAACCCGCTCTGTGTATTGCGGTAAGCAGAGAAATTACCTGTTTAACGCAAAACAGGACTTTTCTCTGCTTTATGAATAGACCACATAGTTTTGAAGCTGGTACCTGTAGTAGTTAAATGACAGTTGGGAATAGTAAACTGACAGCGCAGTGTCGAAGTAAAAAATATTACATAGAAAGAACATACAAACTCTACACATATAAGTCGTTATACTTGCAAATACGCGCAGCGAGCACAGCAATATATGGTAACACACGCATTTACACGGACATGCCACAGAGATGGATTCGACACTTATTTCATACAGTACATAATTATAATAATATCAAGCGCCAGACATGATGATTTAAAATTATATAATTAAGTAATGTCATGTATGTGTATTATTTGAACGAAGCAAGATAGGCCTGTCATATTTGGTATTAAATCAAGCAGATTAAGGTGTAGATTCATTTGATACTTGTTATTAAGTTGTAGGACACTGCAACAAATGATTATGATTAAATGTATGAAAGCTAAAATCACTCTTATTAGGACAGTGGACATGAAGCTCAGACCAGCCCCTTTGGATGTCTTCAAGGCTAAACCTGTTTAGCATACGAACAGACTAGTGACTCATCATGAATGAGAAAGTTCCCTCCCCCAAAACTAGATAACACATTACAGAGACACAGTTGCCAGTTGCTGTTTTGTGCCAGACGATGATGGAGGTGCTTCTAGATCAGTTCCTGCATGATTTTACAGAGAGAGAGAGAGAGAGAGAGAGAGAGAGTGAGTGATATGGAGGGAAGAATTTATATGAGAAAGATATGGTAATTGTATCGCTGGCCTGTAACTGTATGTATTTTGTATTAACTGATTACTGTATAAATTGTAACCATATAACTATATGTATACTGTACATTGTAATATATTGAATCCATATACTTTTAATAACAAATATATACATCAATGAGCTTTGGAACTCAGATAATGTGTGGGTGTATTGTTTTCTCTTATGGGATGCAGTGTTTCGCTATGTATAGCGCACATTCATGGCACATGGTAATAAGAGGTGCAGGAATTTACAATATATATTAGAGCGGGCATTTTAAATATTTGTTAGAAAGCAATTTGGTATTTACAGATGAGGGCTCGTCCACGATATCATGGTCTTAATGATGCACTGTACATTACAAACGCGACGCTGTGGTCGATCAGCTTGTGGTGGACGCATCGTGACGCTGAGAAAATCATATCCGTGTGTTCTGTTGTGTTATCAGTAAGCCAATGATATGAAAAATTCAAGGGACAATGTGTTTCTCCTAATATTTAAAATGCAAACATTTATTTTTATTGTAGCAAAACAAAGTTCAAATAAGTCATATTGTGTTTGATTCAGATTGGATTGTTTATCTGTTAAGTAGATTTAAAAGTACATTTAAAAGTTGCTGCATAGCCTTGATATAGTTTTTTTTTTTAAACTCAGGCCTAAAATAACTTCTGGTGCTTGTATGATTTGGGATTTCTTTGTGACAAAGGAAGCCGCATGGTCTGTTCTCCATTTTGGACTAACCACATGGCCTGTCCACCATCTTGTGTAAACCTCATGGATGTGGAAGGGGGAGGAGCAGTGGCCATTTTAGGAAGGTCATTTTCTAAAAAGCTGATTTTCAGTCTGCTCAGAACAATCAGTTTCCTTTGTCACATCAAGCCCCATTTATGAGTTACCAATGCATTTATTTAACCCATGCCATAGTCAATTACAAATAGTTTCAATTGGGCCTAGTAAGAGTAAATGGTGAGATAAAAGCTTGGCTTGGTGTAAGAAATTGCACACAGATAGAAAAAGGAAAGAAAGGGGTTTTTTTTTTTCTTTCCTTCCAAGACTTGTAGAATCTGCTTACTAGGGAGGATAGCCATTGAAATGCAAATTAACCTGTGTGACTGCTTTTTTTTTAGCAGTGAAAAGCACATAGCTTTGATATACAAATAAGAGGTAAGGTGTCACATAGCAGGCCAGTGAATGATACATATATATATAATATTATTATAATTATGTGTATATTTATATCAGTGTATGTTCTGCAAGATAGCTATCCAATCTGAATCATATCATTTAAATTATAGATTATTGCAGTCAAAATCGGATACATTTGTTGCTATATAGGTAAATTTGAAATAACAGTATTTAAGGGAGTAATTATAGACATGAAACGCAGTTCTGGCATTGTTGTTTAGAAAAAACTGGGTGTTGTGTTAAGTGAGTGATTATAGTTAGTATTGCTCACATTTATAGAGACTGTGTCGTTTGTTGAATTGCGTACGCACATTGGTACACGTGGTACGGAACGTGAGGACAGCGTACAAACACGTGCACGTGGCGCAAGGCCGCACACGTGGCATAGGGGTACGCACGGTTGCGTAATTACGCAAGCTTGCGTAGGGTTGTGTGCACATAATAAAACCACACGATATTTGTTCAATTAAGGTGGGATAGTAGCCATGCTACAATAGCACAAAACTACCCGGTTTCTAAAGCAGATTAGTATAAAACGTTTGTTTAAACTGTATTGCCTCTGGGGGTAAAGCTGCCAATCAGAACGAGTGAAAATTTTCTGTACAGAAAAACAAAGTATATTTGAATGAGTAAAAGCAGGAGTGAGTGGAGCTGAACCCAGGAACTAAGTGGTCTAAGTGGCTGAAGTGGTAACACTGTTAGTAGAGGCCCGGTGGCGTAGGGTTCGCTACCTTGCGTGATTAGAACTAAGTGGTCTAAGTGATCTGAAGTGTCCCATACAACTAAGTGATCTGGAGTGGTCTAGGTCAGGTGGTCTACAGCAATCGTAGGGCATATAGATAACTAGTATCTATAGGCTGTGTTATTGCTTTGCATGTCCGTGTGTTCTGCACAGCACAACGTGATACCATTGTGTCATATGCGCTGTGGAAGAGCATACGCAGACGTGATTGTATAGACAAAGGGGTTTTTCTTTGATAACATCGGGAAATCTCCCTGGTGGGCTTTCACTGGAAAGGGTGAAGGATAGTTATCTAATTTCTCTGTTTTTCACCCTACAAACAATTCCAGTTGAAAGATACCGAAAAGGAATTATTCGCTGCCTCTCTCATGAAAATATTCCAACAGAACCTCCACCGAAACAAATTACGGTGCTGTAAGGTCTGATAGGAGCCCTAAGTTGGGTACAACGCCTTCGCTATCGACAGTGTATGGTAGTACCGGCCAACGTGGGCGAGAGTGAGTGGAAGCGCTCTGGTAGTCAGGGAGCTCGGAGGCACTGTGAAGAGTTATTGTCTGATGAATATTGTATTTGTAGGAATTGTGAGAATATAGTAGAGGATGGGTGCATCCAGAGATGTCAGTCCAACCTTAATATCGACATGGACCGCCATCCGTTGAGTGATTACCACTCACTAGTGGGTAAGGTCTTAAACCAGACAGAATGCTGGGTGTGCTCACAAGTACCTCAAGGTCAGAGTAAGTCAGGATTAGTACCATACCCTTTAGCAATAGATGAGGTACTCCAATTGCGGGGTGGGAGACCGGTGGACAAGAAATTCAATATCTCTAGGCCCCCTAATTTGAAGCTCCACCAGTATCATGTAGACAGGTCCTTATTGTGTTTTAATATTTCCAATTACCGAAAATCGGGAAATTGGGAAGTGACGTGGAATAACCAGACAATGACCTTTTCACACAGAGCTGATAGGATACCCATAGACTCTGAACTTGTACGCCAAATAGCCAACAGTGGGAGGTATTTTCGGTATAGGTATACCCGTGGAAGCAAGACCATGTGGGTTGGAAAAGTATCGTCAGGGTATTGTGCTCATATCATCCAGCCCGATACTTGTACTGAGCAGATGGGAGAACTAGGGATTGGTTTCTTTACTTGGAAAATTTGTAATATGGTGATGTTATATTTTGTCCCCTATGTTCTCCCAGATGATGCCTATTTCATATGTGGGAGGAAGGCATACAAGTGGCTAGCCCCGAGCTCAGAGGGATTGTGTTATATTGGGAGAGTACTACCGGAGGTCATGACCATAACCCATGATAAAATGAAAGATGTTCACCGCAGTGCTCAGGCTCCTTATACTCATACTCACTATGAACACATCATCAAGAGACACCTCATAGATAGGGCAGAGCACGCAGCCTCTGATTTGATCTACGCATCCACCGGGATTCAGTTCCTTCTTGCATTAGACATTACCCGTACTGCCAGAGGAACTATAAATTATAGGTATATCCATGCGCTAGCGAACTGGATAGATAATATCACTGAGATGTATGACGACACCTTCAGGTATACAGGAAGGAAGTTACAAGCTTACAAGAAGGAACTGATTCAGCACAGGATGGTCCTTAATTATGTCATAGCCGTGACAGGTGGGTACTGTGTTACTCTGGCAACTCAATATGGTGTGAAGTGCTGTACGTATATTACAAACAGCACTGACGACCCAACGGAGATCATCGATCAAAAGATGGACGATATCTTGCAGTTGAAATGGGAGTTCAGGAGGAAGCACAACCTTACCTTAGCGACTGTGAGTAATTAACTGACCGGCTGGGTCTCATGGTTGAACCCACGCAAATGGTTCTCAGGTTTAGGAGAGTGGGCTCAAAATGTCATTATGAGTGTGGGGAAGTTTCCCCTTTGTATCCTGGGAGTTGTCATAATTATTGGTTCGATATTTAGGTGTGTTCAAATTCTAATGCGGCGCAAGCACGGCACAAATTTGATGAGTCTAAGGAGCGAGGGCGCTGTTATAGCAGCAGATTTAATCTACGACCCATCCATAGAGACAGTGTTATGATAAGGATTGCAAATTAATTTCATGGCCTGTTTCTTTCACCCGTTTTTCTTTGTCTCCCCCTCTGCCCAGATACATCCATCTGGAAAAGACGTCAGCCCTACCCAAAATGTTTATGTGAATGTATTTTTATATATGTGTCTTATCTTCATCTCTGCAACCTCCAGCTAATGGCACACATAGTCGACAGGTGATATCCACATATACTAGCACTCACATATGTTTCCCCCTCCATGTATCATCAACTAAATGTGCACCCCATTTGTTGGAACAAGAAGCCGAAAAGAGCTCGCTAGTGTTTGTTGGCCCATTTACAGACCCTTAATACGGGATGAGAAGGATTTGATGTATACTTCGCAATACCTCGAAGCTTATGTAGAACATATATGGCACGATGATACATGCCCCTCAGACATGGATTCATACATACATGCTTTTACTATCCCACTAGGTCATACATTTCCCACCTACAACTCTCCCCTGACCATCCAAGCTTCTGTAGATATTGTATAGATATTGTTCTGTTTATTGATTAGATAGTGGCAGTTATTGGTGACTGCCAAAGGGTGGACTGTCAAAGTCGAAAAATATTGCAGTACGCACATCACGTACAAACTACACACAGATGGCCTCCGTGCGTGTACTTGTTCTGCCGTGCGTGCGCATATTCGCAATATGCGTATGGTCGCTCCCGTGGTACTGCGTATTAGCGCGTGGTATGAGTATTTATGGTAGAGTTTGTGGACGCATGGAAAAGCTATCAAAACACATTACATATTTAATCCAACTAGTGCACAATGTACACATAGTCTCCCTGCACCACACCAGCAAGTTACAACAGTTTAAATGGTATCAGAACAAAGGGATTCACCTTTACAGGATAGGAGGGGACAGAACAAGGTTATAAGGTGGTGTTTGGTATCCAGCTGTAGGGTATTTTAAGGGTAATATTCCGGTGTTGGGTTGCAGTAGATCGCACGTTCCTGCGAATAGTTATGTGCAGGAGCAGAATATAGATATAAACTGTATTTACTGTACATTAGGTATGCGGCAGGAACCCAGAGGAGACCACCCACAAGTGCATCTGGAATAGACATCGCCCACCTATTCAAACCAACCTATGACCTCTCCTGTACTGTAAATGACCACCCCTGTGTCTAATGGACAAAGAGATTACAGTATCCATTGTGGTAAGTTTTGGAAGATTGTATAAAAGGAGCCAGCTGCAGGCCTGGTCACACAAGACTCTAAAAGTTATCTATCTAGATGACCGAGGACCAGACTGGGTACCAAACACGTATGTACCATTGACTGTATCCATTATTCTTTTGTATTGTATTGCTTTGTTATTGTAACCCCCTTTCAGTAATAATATGTTGTGGTGTCGGAACCCGGCATTTTAAATACAATCTGGTGTCGTGTTTTCCTTTCCCTGCTAAGGTTTAAAGTGTATTACTATCGCATGCATAGCTGTTAAGGGTTCACAGTGTATCTTTGGGTGTGTACGCGCTGAGTGTACTTTGTACAGCCAGCGCGGCATTTGTACGCAAAGTAAGTACACGGTACGGGGCTCTGTACACTAATGGTGTAATAAGTACGTAGGTAGAGGATTAAGTATAGCGGCCGCAGCGGCTCCATTTAAAGTGTATGAAATGTCTTTTTAAAGTGTTGCTTTTAGTCTTGTATGTAAATCAGCATTTACAGCAGGAGCCCAGTTACACCAGAGCAGCGTGTAAGGTTAGGGCCACACATAGCGGCTGGGAGGGGGGTTTTGTGTGCACACGGATCCTGTTCTACGGGAAGCCACAGAACAGGATCCAGCCACTGCCACACGGGATTTCAATAGAACACAGCCGCACTGTGTGAACACATACATTGAAATGTATGTGTTCACATTAAAATCCTGCCATCCGGCCATACCGCAGCATGCTCTGTTTAGATCAGGCGTCGGCGGGACTGCCGCATATGTGTGGGCGCCTGCATAGGCCCCCATGTGCAGTCTCCATCCGGCCAAGCAGGCTGAACAGGACCTGCTTGGCTGCTATGTGTGGCCCTACCCTCCATACCTCCCAACTTTTCCCCTCTGCAAAGAGGGACACACGCACGGCCTACGAAAAGGGGGCGTAGCCTACAAAAAGGTGACGTGGCTTCGCGGGAGAACCCGCGATCGCGAGCCACGCCCGTTCTCGTCACTGAGGGGTCATGCCCAGCGCTCTGTGAGCCGCTGGCATGCCCCCTCTCCCTCTGTCTCCAATGAATAGACGCTGTGCGCATGCGCACAGCGTCTATTCACCGCTGCTCTGCTAAGCAGGGCAGCGACAGACAGAGCCTCCCAACTGTCCCCCCCACCGCGGAACACTGCGGTCCGCGGTTGGGACAGCGGGACAGTCCCCAAAAAACGGGACTGTCCCGCGAAAATCGGGACAGTTGGGAGGTATGGTTTATCTCATGTTTCCTTGGAACAGTCTAATATTACATTGAAGTGCAATAGTGATCCCTCCTAGTGCTGCTACTGTATCAGACTTTAATTTTGTTTCAAGTGGATATTGGGGGTCATTCCGAGTTGATAGCTGTCTAGCAACTTTTTGCAGCGCTGCGATTAGATAGTCGCCACCTTTGGGGGAGTGTATTTTTGCTTTGCAAGTGTGAGAATGCGTTTGCAGCCGATGGTACAAAAAAGTTTGTTGCAGTTTCTGAGTAGCTCTGGATTTACTCAGCCACTGCGATCACTTCAGACTTTTTGGTCCCGGAATTGACGTCAGACATTTTTCCATACACTCCCAGAAAACGGCCAGTTGACACCCATAAACACCCTCTTTCTGTCAATCACCTTGCGATTGGCTGTGCGAATGGATTCTTCGTTAAATCCATCACCCAGGGCCGATCCTCTTTGTACCCGTATGCATTGCTGCGCATATGCATGTGCAGTTTTGCCGAGTGTTAACCTGATCGCAGCGCTACAAAAAGTTGCTAGCGAGCGATCAACTCGGAATGACCCCCATTGCTACATACTTAATACAGGGAAAAGCAAAGCAACATTGTGCTCTAGAGACAATAAATATATATTTATTATTGTTAGGTTTTCAGGGAAATACTTGATATGGGGCATAGGGGGTAAATTTAGCACAGCTACGATCCTCTTTCTTGACATGCGGGGGGACGCCTAGCACAGGGCTAGTCCGCCCCGCATGTCAGTCCGCCCGACCCCCCACAAATACAAAAGCATTGCACATCGGCGATGCTTTTGTATTTGTGGATTAACTCCAGGCCAGCGCAGCTCCTGCGGCTGGCCAGGAGTTGATTGTTGCTGCCACTGGCCGCAGCGGCTGCGTGAGACGTCACGCAGCCGTCGCGGCCCGCCCCCCCAACGGTCCGGCCACACCTGCGTTGGCCGGACCGCGCCCCCTAAATGGTGGCATAACGCCGCCGCACAGCCCCCTCCCTCCCAGCGACCGCCTGTGTCTCAGAGGCGATCGCTAGGCAATGACAGGTCGGGACTGTGCAGTCCCGACTCGATCACTGCGCTCCGACAAACTGCAGCGAGCGATCGGGTCGGAATGACCCCCATAATTCAGATCTGATCGCAGCAGCAAAATTGTTCTCTTAATGGGCAAAACCATGTGCACTGCAGGGGGGACAGATATAACATGTGAAGAGAGAGATAGATTTGGGTGGGGTGTGTTTAAACTGAAATATAAAATTGCAGTGTAAAAATAAAGCAGCCAGTATTTACCCTGCACAGAAACAAAATATGATATATCCCATCCAAATCTAACTCTCTCTGCACGTTATATCTGCCCCACCTGCAGTACCCATGCTTTTGCCCATTAGAGAACAATTTTGCTGCTGCGATCAGATCTGAATTAGGCCCATTGGGGGTCATTCCGAGTTGTTCGCTCGCAAGCTGCTTTTAGCAGCTTTGCACACGCTAAGCCGCCGCCTACTGGGAGTGAATCTTAGCTTATCAAAATTGCGAACGAAAGATTAGCAAAATTGCGAAAAGACACTTCTTAGCAGTTTCTGAGTAGCTTCAAACTTACTCGGCATCTGCGATCAGTTCAGTGCTTGTCGTTCCTGGTTTGACGTCATAAACACACCCAGCGTTCGCCCAGACACTCCTCCGTTTCTCCAGCCACTCCCGCGTTTTTCCCAGAAACGGTAGCGTTTTTTCACACACTCCCATAAAACGGCCTGTTTACGCCCAGAAACACCCACTTCCTGTCAATCACACTACGATCACCAGAACGAAGAAAAAACCTCGTAATGCCGTGAGTAAAATACCTAACTGCATAGCAAATTTACTTGGCGCAGTCGCAGTGCGAACATTGCGCATGCGCAGTTAGCGGAAAATCGCTGCGATGCGAAGAAAAATACAGAGCGAACAACTCGGAATGACCCCCATTTTTGTATAGTGTTCCAAAAAGTAATGTCATGTATGCTGTGTTTAACGCAATGATACCGTAATGAATGGAAGAGTGTAATCTAATGAAAACATTTATTTAATTTGTTTAGGCTGAATTTGAAAGATTATATAATTATATGGATTATATGTATGTACTGACCTCTATTCCTTTGTGGAGAACATAGCCTGACAGGGACAACTGCTGACCCATCCCATGCAAAATAAAATCTAAATTGCAATTATCACCTGTGCATAAGTTACACCCAGTATCTACTGTATGTTCTAATAGGTGAACTGGCCTCTCTGATATAGTTGGGTAATCTAGGAAGGTAATTGGAGAAACCTTTTGCATACCTACCACAACTCCATTACATAACCTGTCAAGTCACTAGGGAGGAAGATGAAGTTAGAACCTTCTTTGGGCCAACATGTACGCAGAACCGTCCAAGCTGTTCTATAACTCTGTAGCAGGAATAGACTAAATTGCCTGAACCCTATATTTATTTTATTATCCCTTATATACAGTCACCACATTCCTTGGCACTGTACAATCAGAGACCTCCAGGTCCCTTTATCTGGCTTTCACCAAAACCACAATGGTTTCTTCCAATCTCAAATATACACAACTGAGGTTTATTACACAAGCAGTGACCCATAGTTTCACAGTTGATCAGGGACCTTCTGAACAGATACTCAACCCTTTACATCACTTGACATAAAAACAGCTTTTAATGTAAACATATTTAAAACCATCAGAAATAGTAGACATAGTAGGTAATAAGAAAATTGTACTATAATATCAAAGGCATCTTAAAGGTGGCTGGTCACTTTATATGAAATATGCACAATGAATAATATTGAGATATAGGGCAAAACGATTGGTTGAGGTTACATTTTTCACATGGGACGTTTAATTACACTGTAAAAAGCAAATTCTCATTGTTGGCACATGTGATGAGGTGTGGCATAATTAGTAGTATACAAGTTTCCCAGCCTGCATAGTTGTCTTTAAGAAGTGTTTAGCTATGATAATTGACAATTATATTTTATATTGCTTCTATTTGTTGATTGCTTGTTATACTGGGATGTTACCATACTCACCCTAAGTCACCTCATCATTTCCTACCAACTGCACCGTGCTAGTCGCCGAAACCAGAAGTGCCACGTGCCTGATGCTGCAACTACAAAGCGGGCATTTCAGCATCAGAAATGTGGTACTTCTGGAAAGGACGTTCCTGATATATTAAGCGACTACTAATACATGATTGCATTCTGTAAAGTATAATAACTACATTTCCTGTGGAACAAAATATAGACTGTCACAGAGAAGAGGTATAAGATATGTTCATGGTACTTTTAAAACCAGAGGCATATGTACTATACATATAGATTAAAAGTGTGGGCATCTGACCTGGAGAAAAGTCCATACTCATAAGTCACATACCCAACCATGGGGCAGATGTATTAAGCCTGGAGAAGTGATAAAGCAGTGATAAGTGCAAGGTGATAACACACAGTCACTAGCTGATTGGCTGGTGCATTATCACTGCTTTATCACTTCTCCAAACTTAATACATCTGCCCCATTGTGTAATGAGATACATCTGTCTGCCAGCATAGTGTCAATACAATTCAAATGTTGCCAACTCTACATTCAGACTAGAACAAACAATATTTCACAGAGCTAGACTAACCGGGAATCAGGTCATTTAAAATGTTCATATACAGTAACTAGAACAACAAAGAGTCACATCACTCAGAACATTAAAATGATCACAGAACTATAACACTCTAGAGTCAATCATTTAAATGTTTACTCATGTAACTAGACCAACCTGGCATTAGAGCATTGGAATATTCACAGAACAAGACTATCCTGGTTAATAAGACCATTTAAATGTTCATAGAACTAGAACAACCTCAGGTCAACCAGAATATTAGAATGCTCACAGAACAAGACCAACCTGGTCCATCAGAGCATTTAAAAGTTCACTGAAATAGAACACACTAGAGTCAATCAGAACATTCAAACATTTACTTACAGTAAGTACACCAACCTGGAGTTGATCAAGACCAAATCGGTCAATCAAAGCATTCAACATTAGAATGGTCACAGAACTAGAACAACCTAGAGACATTCAGAACATTAGAATGGCCATAGAAGTAGAACAACCAAAAGCCAATCAGAAAATTAGAAAGGTTACATCCTAGACCAACCTGTAGTCAATCAGTTAATTCAAATGTCCATAGAACTAGACCAACCTAGACAAAGATGATTATAATGTTCATAACTAGACCAAGTAGTCTGAGGATTAAAATATTTTCATCCCCATCTAAAACAAAGTTATTACATTAAGCCTGTCTTTCTATAATAATCACTTTTCATCTTTCCCGTGAAAGATAATACAAAGTACTATATTTACAGAAAATGTCATACTTGGGAACTGGTGTTAGCTTGGCCTCTTCTATGATGAGCAAATGCAGTGTTTACAGAAACCCATTATAATCTCTGGCCTTGTCCATTCCCCCTTGCTTGCACTAGTGTCACTGGCCAGGTCTTGCTACAGCTGAAGAACATGACTTTTTTCTAGGTGGTCATTCATGATACAGACATGATGTGACATGACGCTAATGACTTTGCTAGTGGGAAAATGTAATTTTAGCATTATTTTAGTAACACCTTAACATGATGGAGTGAGGAATATAAGATGTTGTGAGCAGTTCTTAGCTTTGACAGAACATTCCATAGATTTATAGACGACATAACCATCACTAACTGGCATTGCCAAGTGCAGGAGGTTAAAAGTGGATCAGTGTGCAGAACAGGGCAAAGGAAGAAAGTGAGTGGGTGTCCCACTCAGGACTGTGGACCCTGCATGATAGCTGGAAAGTGGAGCTAGGTTTCTGAGCAGTGAAGAAACAAGATTATCGTACGTCTGCTATACAGAATAAGACGTCACCACAGTTTTTCTAACGCTGCATGCTGTGTAGCACACATTCTAAATCTTGTGCACATTATCGGATTAGTTGAAGATTACAGTAATTAACAGAAGGACTAAATTAACCATGTTTCCAGCTTTTTTTTTTAAAGAGAGGATGGCACTGACAAGAGGGTAGGGTAGCAATAGAATATTAGAACATACAGTAATACCAATCCTGTTTCAATTTATATGGTTCTAACGGCGGTAGATTAGCATTAGTGCGCGATGGGCACACTAAAGCTACTTTTAATGTCAAGTCTTCTTTAGTACCAGCTGTGCCTGTTTTGTTTTTGTTTTTTTCATCACATAAGGATTTGCTTTGCAAGAAGGCAGCTTTCGTGGTTCTACTCTGGTTGATGGCCAGATGTGCATGATGTTCCTAACAGATATGTTACAATTATGAGCCTGATTAAGTGCTGAATTCCTGAAATGATATTTAGTTCACATATGAAATGAGCGTCAAGAAGATTTTCTAGGACACTACTGATTTTTTTGATTTTTTTTAAATTTGCATATTACTGTTCAGATTTTAATACTAAGTCATTTTGGCTACTGTGTTCTCATTGTACAAAATAAAGCCTAGCCATAATTCTAAGCTGGTAAAAAATATTGTAAATAAATGAAACTACAATAAAAGATAAACACACATAATATTCAAATCCAGTAAAAAAAAAAAAAAGCAGGAAGACAAGGAATGTCAATTTTAGGTCTAATAACAATGGGGGTCATTCCGAGTTGTTCGCTCGGTAAATTTCTTCGCATCGCAGCGATTTTCCGCTTAGTGCGCATGCGCAATGTCCGCACTGCAACTGCGCCAAGTAAATTTGCTATGCAGTTAGGAATTTTATTCATGGTTTTTTCTTCGTTCTGGTGATCGTAGTGTGATTGACAGGAAGTGGGTGTTTCTGGGCGGAAACTGGCCGTTTTATGGGAGTGTGTGAAAAAACGCTACCGTTTCTGGGAAAAACGCGGGAGTGGCTGGAGAAACGGAGGAGTGTCTGAGCGAACGCTGGGTGTGTTTGTGACGTCAAACCAGGAACGACAAGCACTGAACTGATCGCACTGGAAGAGTAAGTCTCGAGCTACTCAGAAACTGCACAGAGATGTCTTATCGCAATATTGCGAATCTTTCGTTCGCAATTTTAAGAAGCTAAGATTCACTCCCAGTAGGCGGCGGATTAGCGTGTGCAAAGCTGCTAAAAGCAGCTTGCGAGCGAACAACTCGGAATGACCCCCAATATACAGCTAACTAAGGCTCGAAGCAATGAAGGCTCGGCTCCAAAATACCCAAATTATACGGGAACCACCATGAAGTCCCTAATATTTAAACTATGCTTCATTAACTGTTATTACAAGCAAATCATAAACACAAAAGTTAATTAGAACATAGAGTTTTATCTATTTTTTTCCGAAAGGATCGTATATAAAAACATACTGGCAAATAAACCAAATGGTTTCACCGAACATGGCCTCCTTAACAGTAGTAACTTGATATTTACAGTCTGTTGTACAAGGTAGAACATTATATAGTAAAGTTCAGCTGAACAACAATTACCAGGCTCCCATCACCTCTGTGCCCTATAACAGTTGCACAACCTGCAGCCATTGCAGTTCCACCACTAGTGTACACTCAACCAGTCTTTCTAGTCATGAAAATATTAACATGTTTAGACGAGTCATTGTACTGCATACTTGCCCCCTCTCCCGAAAGGTCAGTAGACCACCTTTCTGCTACCCGTCCACTTGCCCTCTATACCTTTCCTAGGATAAATAGTTACGTTTGCTGTATTGTGACCCAGATCTAACATCTACTGCAGTGGCGGAACTAGCGAGCGGTGGGCCCAGGTGCGACAAAATGCTTTGCCCCCCCCCCCCCCCCATTCCATCCAAGTCCACCCCCTCACCCCTGGAGAGGATCTGGTGAGGGGGACCTGCTCAGGGCCAAAGAAATGGATACCTAGCAACAGTGCCGTAACTGGACATTTCAGCACTGTGTGCAAGAAACGGCATCGGAGCCCCACCCCTGCATGCAAAACGGGGGCAGTGCGCGCCGTAGACGCGCGCAAAAATACATAGTGGCGTGGCTTCGTGGGGAAGGGGTGTGGCCACAAAATAATACCAATTAATAAAACGGTGCACAGTAGTCTCCATTATTCAAATTACGCCGCACAGTAGCACCACTACACCAGGTAGAGACCCTTTTACACCTTACGGCGGACAGATTCCTCTTTTTACACATTACGGCAGACAGCGTCCCCTTTTTACACATTACGGCAGACAGCATCCCCCTTTTTACACATTACGGCAGACAGCGTGCACTTTTTACACATAACGGCAGACAGCGTCCCCTTTTTACACATAATGGCAGACAGCGTGCCCTTGTTACACATAGCGGCAGACAGCGTACACTTTTTACACATAACGGCAGACAGCGTACACTTTTTACACATAACGGCAGACAGCGTGCCCTTGTTAAACATAGCGGCAGACAGCGTACACTTTTTACACATAACGGCAGACAGCGTGCCCAGTTTTTACACAGAACGGCAGACAGCGTCCCCTTTTTACACATTACGGCAGACAGCGTGCCCTTGTTACACATTACGGCAGACAGCGTCCCCCTTTTTACACATTACAGCAGGCAGATTCCCCCTTTTTACACATTGCGGCAGGCAGATTCCCCATTTTTACACATTGCGGCAGGCATATTCCCCATTTTTACAAATTGCGGCAGGCAGATTCCCCCTTTTTACACATTACGGCAGACAGTCCCAAGCAAGAAAGAAGGAAAGAAAGAAAGAAAGAAAGAAGAATTATACTTACCCTCTCCGCTGGCTCAGGCTCCTCGGTGCAGCTTCTGGTCATGATTCCCGGGCAGGAGAGAAGGAGGAGGAGGGAGGTGGAGGAGGGAGCCGCAGCAGCGCTTTGTTACTGGTGGAGGTGTTGCTGCTGCTGCCCCTCTGCTTCACTATAGGCTGTTCTCGGAAGACAGCCTATAGTAAAGCAGAGGGACAGCAGCAGCAGCGCCTCCACCAGTAATAAAGCGCTACTGCGGCTCCCTCCTCCACCTCCCGCCTTCTCCTTTTCCCCCGTGGCCGCTGCAGTGCGCTCCTCTCCTCTCTGGGCGGCTGTGTGCTGCGGACAGCGGTTGCCCGCAGCACACAGCGGCATGTAATGAGTCAGTTTGACTCATTACATGCTTTGGGCCCCTGGACAGAGGCGGGCCCCAGTGCAACGCACTGGTTGCACTGGCAGTAGTTCCGCCTCTGATCTACTGTACCATGCTAGCAATTAGGTTTCAAATGTTCTCAGCATTTGTGATTGATACCCCTGTGTCAAAAAAGGAGCACAACAAATGGGCTTCTCCTATGTGACCTACTTATTCTTTTTATACACTTCATATCACTAATACCATGGCACAATCCTATCTTTTACAGGTTCTCAATGGGTCTAATAATCTACAGTATTGATGCATATATTTATGCATATATAAGAGTAGTAATAACATTTTTTAATAACTGTTTTAAGAGGTAGAAAACATCACAAACTGAAACGGGATCCGGGTCTCTGTGGTCGGTATTCCGGCTGTCAGTGAAACATCTCTCAATGGAACACAAATTAAAATATGGAACACTACCCAGACTATGAAGAAGCCTTTTAAAACCATCTACCACCAGAAAGGGCCTTTAACTATTTAGTGGGCTTTGCGTTGCATACTTGGATACATGATGTCATGTGGTGTGTGTTAGCATCTGCTTCTGTAATGTTTTCATGTGTTCCAAGGCCATTTACAGATTTTACAGCAGAAATCTTTAAATTAATGGATTAGCATTCAGTTACTTAATCTGGCACCCAAAAGGAAGCACGGGGGAGCTCTAGTGTATTGAACACATTTTACTTCACAAATGCAGTATGTCATAGTTTTCTGTCTCCAATAAATATGAGTCTTATACTCTAGCTGTCATAGACTTTAGTCTAAGTTGGGTAGCTTTTCTGTATCATAAATTCAGGTTCTTGAAAGGTCGTTATTAAGACATAAGGAAGGGTCTGAATTTCTATGGACACTAAGGAGGTGGATTCTGGGGATCTACAGGAGTTAAATACCATAAACGATTCCATACCCAAGCTCAGTCATGTTTCTTTTCCAGGGTCTGAAGGACAAGTTCACAATAATGCAGTTTTCATTGTCTTCTAGCTTTTTATTCTAGTCGGTCTTCACAAAATTGTCCATGTGAAATCATATTTTAATGAAAAACTATATTGAATTCTTAATTATACCAAATGCTTCTCCACATACATCTATATAGATTTCCCAACTGCCTTCTGCTCTGTCACACAATATAGAACTAAAGCTTATTGCGATTTATGTTTATGCCAAAAACCACATCACAGTTAATTACTGAGACATACTTCACCCAGCAAATTTATCACCCATCAACGCGTCTATAACACGTTTGCCTAGAGAATGTTACAGAAATAGTGATGGGACAATGGGCCTAATTCAGACCTGATCGCAGCAAATTTGTTAGCTAAAGGGCAAAACCATGGTGGTCATTCCGAGTTGTTCGCTCGTTGCCGATTTTCGCTATGCTGTGATTTAGCGCATGCGCATGGTACGCAGCGCGCATGCGCTAAGTTATTTAACACAAAACTTAGTAGATTTGCTGGTGTTCGTACGACGCTTTTCAGTCGCACTGCTAATCTGTAAATGATTGACAGGAAAGGGGCGTTTCTGGGCGGTAACTGAGCGTTTTCCGGGAGTGTGCTAAAAAACGCAGGCGTGTCAGGGAAAAACGCAGTAGTGGCTGGAGAAATGGGGGAGTGGCTGGCCGAACGCAGGGCGTGTTTGTGACGTCAAACCAGGAACTAAACGGACTGAGCTGATCGCAATCTAGGAGTAGGTCTGGAGCTACTCAGAAACTGCAAATAATTAATTAGTAGCAGTTCTGCTAATCTTTCGTAAGCTAAGATACACTCCCAGAGGGCGGCGGCCTAGCGTGTGCAATGCTGCTAAAAGCAGCTAGCGAGCGAACAACTCGGAATGAGTGCCCATGTGCACTGCAGGTGTGGCAGATATAACAAGTTCAGAGAGAGTTAGATTTGGGTGGGTTATTTTGTTTCTGTGCAGGGTAAATACTGGCTGCTTTATTTTTACACTGCAATTTAGATTTCAGCTTGAACACACCCCACCCAAATCTAACTTTCTCTGCACATGTTATATATGAGCTATAATAGCTAAAATTACACTAATCACGTCATTTTAGCCCTTAGCCTTCCCGGACTTGATTGTGTCAGAGCCTGGCCACGCCCCTTGTAAGTTCCCTACAATAAGACGGATGTAATGGCTTGTGAGACGGCCGAAGCTCCGAGACTCCGGTCATACTTTTTTTTTTAAAAGCAGCAAACGATTACAAGGCAATACCAACCGGGTTTTGCCTTGTAAATGTTAGCTGCTTTAAAAAGAAATGTACGAGTTCGGCTGGAGTCACGGAGCTCGGGCTGCCTCGCTAACCATTACATCCGGCCCAGTGTCTCCTCTCCGGCCTTCTCCCACAGAGATTATAATCAAAGGGGGATATTCAGTTGTTTGAAAAGTCAGTTGGGTGTCTGTTTTTCCTATCTAATAGACAGGAAAAAACAGACACCCAACTGACTTTTTAAACATTTGAATTCCCCCCAAAGAGTACTGCGCTAAGTCCTGGTGTATAAACAACCAATATTCGGTATAACCGTGGTGCTAAGTTCCTTTCTCAGTATGACTGGTTTGTTGGAAATAATGATTAGTGTTTGAACTTAAATAAATGCTTTACTGATTGAAAAACACAATAATCAACATTTAGTACATGTGGTACACAAGGAAAATAGACTATGCAAATAGTTCTGCAAGGAAGAATACGTCCAATGATGCTAGTTGCTATAAGAATATATATATATATATATATATATGAGTTTGAAAGAGACTGATGCAAACAGGATGTAGTTATGTAACTGGTGGTCAGGAGACCGCTGGTCACAATACAGACCCCTATATCCCACCCGCTCTAATTCCCGACAGAGGGACTATTCCCACTCATGGGTGTCCATGACACCCATATGGTGGGAATAGAGTGCAGCTCACCAACGAGCACGCAAAGGACTTCATTGCACTCGCACTCCCTCCACCCGCTGGGATCCTGGCGTCGGGATACTGACCGCCGGGATCCCGGCTGCCGGTAGCACAACCCTAACCCATGCATACTGGCTGAACAGGATGCTCTGAGCAACAAAAGATGGAAGGACATTAAGAATTTTTTTGTACAATACAGTAAAATAGAAGCAAAAGTGTTTTATGATGGAGAGAAGAGGTCTGGAAGAGGGAAGTGGGGGACAAGTACAGAGGGACAAAGTGACAGAAATGGGGAATGGAAAAGACTTGGACCAGTGAAGAAAAGATCTTATATATATGCATGTTAAAGTATGTTATATATACATACATACAGTGACAACTCTATTAGGGGCACCGTACTACTGCAGCACTGGCTAGGACCCCCATTTGACCAACGGGGCAGATAGAATACTTTGTGCTATGGATTTAGCAAGGAGGTAGATAGAAACGTTTCCTAGAGATTCAGGTCCATGGTGACATGATAACATCACGCAGTTACTGCTTATTTGTCGGCTGCGCATTTCTGTTTCAAATCGCCTGTTCCACCAAATTCCACATGCAGTCTGCTGGACTGAGATCTGGTGAGTGAGTAGGCCATTGGTGTACTGGCCACTAAAAACCCATCTGTTCATCAAAGTGTACCCGTCTGCATAACCTAGTCTCGAAGCACCTGCTGCCTTATGCATTGGCCATCTCTCCCTAGCTTACTTCCTGCTATCAGACTGCCTTCCCCTTGCTCGCCCATTATATCACATGGGTCTCTACCCACCCCTAGATTGTGAGCTCCTTGGAGCAGGGCCCTCTTCCCTGCTGTTCTCACAGCCCTCTTCTCTCACACTTCATTTACAGCTGTCTCCTGCATAGTGAATACCTGGATCTCCTCTCACTCGTTACTGTTTATCTCTTCCAGTGGCTGCCTGTCCCTAGTAGCATGACGACTACTCCTTTGCTTCCTTACATCTCAGCTGTAGTGTGTGCTGAGAATTGTGATGCTGATTATTACCTGTGCTTAATTACGCAATTCAACAAGAATCGCGTCATCGACTGCCCGGACCGCCCACTTTACTCGCTAAGTGGGCGGCCGGGCAGGGGGGACCCCAGAAATCGGGAGACTTGCCTGCTCTTCCAGGGAGTCGGGAGGGTCACCCAATTTTCTGGAGCCTCCCGGCCATTCCGGGAGAGTAGGCAAGTATGGGAATAGCTGAGCTACAAGGCAAAAGCAGAAAGTATGGAACATCAGGTACATTATGGTCCTTACAAAGCGGTTGTGAATATACATTACTTCTCCCTGCATAATCACATATATATTACCATATGGTGCCCCCCAGGCAAAATAGGTTTTTATTTTTTTATGCATAGTCCTCACATCTGTGTGTGTGTGTGTGTGTGTGTGTGTGTGTGTGTGTGTGTGTGTGTGTGTATGGGTGTGGTAAGGAGGGGGGGGGGGTATTTGATTATAAGTTGGAGCAAGAACTGATGTGTACAAATCAGGTTCTCTTACCATACAGTACTAAACATAAGGTGCATGTGCTGCATAAAAGAGGATAATGAAAACTGCATTTTCCCATAAGGTACAGTTACCATTTGGGCAAGAGATAGTGTTTTATGGAAAATATTATGTCACTGATTATAATTAGCAGCTGTTATGATATAGAGCTGCACATGTTTATATGCATGTTTTATGTAAATCTATTAAATATTGTGTGTGTGTGGTGGGGGTGTATGTGGGGTGTGGGTGTACCTGTTCCTACTCCTGTATATATAAACAGATGTACTGAGTATGCCAGGCTTTGGTCTATGTGCACAGGCAGTATATTTAGCACAGCGTGATGTATTTTTAGTTGTAGAACAAGGTTATTTACATTTCCCTCTGTCGCTCAAAAGCAAAATCAGCTCGGACTCGCCTGCTGCCCAAAAACCGCACTTACAATGGGCCTCATTCAGTCAGATACAGCGGTGTCCATGTCAGGATGTTTTGCTGACACACGTCTGTGGCTTTATGCAAATACCTCTACAAGCCATTCCCTGGTGTAAAGCTGTGTGTCTGAAGGTGCAATTACTGACACATCCACTTTGAGTGGGATGGGTATGTGTGACTGCCAGTCAGGAGATCGCCGGTCACCATACTGACACCTGGATCCCAGCTTGGAGATGCCTGGGAGGTAGAGGTGTGTGTGTGTGTGGGGGGGTGGGGGACAGGGGGGACCAAGCATGCTGCGGGCTCGGTACAGGTTCTATTCCCATATTCATGCCGACTATCGGGATTGTTAGAGGATGGGATTCCGGCATTGGTATTGTGACCGGCGGTCTCCTGACCATCGGTCACACACCTACATCCCCTCTGAGTGGCTTTAGATGCTGTAATACAGCTTGGTGCATCTTTAGGCACAACCGTACCTACACCATCGAAACTTACAGCAACCCCACGCTTCGTGCAGATTGTCATGAGATTCTGACCTCCAATGTGAGCGATAAAGCATCTTAGTTTGCAACCACCACACAATAAGACAGGCGTCCTTGCGTCCACATAGCCTCTCACTGCTCAGGAATGCCCAATACATTTTCAAGACATTTCTGAGGCTGTGCATCTCAATCGCCATTGCGGCCGGTGAGCACAGGCTCTGGACACATGCATTACTGTCTGCGAGCACAGGCCCTGGACACATGCATGACTGTCTGCGAGCACAGGCCCTGGACGCATGCATGACTGTCTGCGAGCACAGGCCCTGGACGCATGCATGACTCTCTGTGTACACAGGCCCGGGACGCGTGCGTGACTGTCTGCGAGCACAGGCCCTGGACGCGTGCGTGACTGTCTGCGAGCACAGGCCCTGGATGCGTGCGTGACTGTCTGCGAGCACAGGCCCTGGACGCATGCATGACTCTCTGCGTACACAGGCCCGGGACGCATGCTTGACTGCGTACACAGGCTCTGAACGCATGCATGACTCTCTGCAAGCACAGGTCCAGGACGCGTGCGTGACCCTCTGCGTGCACAGGCCCTGGACGCATGCGTAGTGTGACTTAGATGCATGTGCAATAGAAATACATTGCTCAACTACACCCAACATCTACTTCCCAGAAGCCCTTCTGCTCCTGTGGCAGGTTTCTGTCCTCCCTGAGCTCGCCTAACTACACCTGCATTTGACAGATGTAACCCCAGTCAATCTCCCAAGGTGCCCCTCTCCCCGCATCGAGTGCCTCCGTCTCAGCCCCAACATGCTTACAGCCACTCCTTGCTCACAACAATTTGCTTGTGAAACTCTCCACAGCTTATTAAATGTGATAAAACAATACCTGACATAAATAAACTCCAGGAACACAAAGCCGTACCTGGGGAAAAGAATTTTGACTATGAATGTACTAATGAGCACGTTTGTGTTATCCTGTTTTTAAAGGCTCTATCTTACACAGTAACCCAATATAGAACACTGAAAGTGTTGCTGTGATCATTCGCCAATTAACTGATTCCAAAGGCTTGCGGCTTTGTAAATATATATATATATATTAGTGATGTGCACCGGATATTTTTCGGGTTTTGTGTTTTGGTTTTGGATTCGGTTCCGCGGCCGTGTTTTGGATTCGGACGCGTTTTGGCAAAACCTCACCGAAAATTTTTTGTCGGATTCGGGTGTTTTTTACAAAAAACACTAAAAAACAGCTTAAATCATAGAATTTGGGGGTCATTTTGATCCCATAGTTTTATTAACCTCAATAACCATAATATCCACTCATTTCCAGTCTATTCTGAACACCTCACACCTCACAATATTATTTTTAGTCCTAAAATTTGCACCGAGGTCGCTGGATGGCTAAGCTAAGCGACACAAGTGGCCGACACAAACACCTGGCCCATCTAGGAGTGGCACTGCAATGTCAGGCAGGATGGCACTTCAAAAAAATAGTCCCCAAACAGCACATGATGCAAAGAAAAAAAGAGGCGCAATGAGGTAGCTGTGTGACTAAGCTAAGCGACCCAAGTGGCCGACACAAACACCTGGCCCATCTAGGAGTGGCACTGCAGTGTCAGACAGGATGGCACTTCAAAAAAATTGTCCCCAAACAGCACATGATGCAAAGAAAAAAAGAGGCACACCAAGGTCGCTGTGTGACTAAGCTAAGCGACACAAGTGGCCGACACAAACACCTGGCCCATCTAGGAGTGGCACTGCAGTGTCAGGCAGGATGGCACTTCAAAAAAATAGTCCCCAAACAGCACATGATGCAAAGAAAAAAAGAGGCGCACCAAGGTCGCTGTGTGACTAAGCTAAGCGGCACAAGTGGCTGACACAAACACCTGGCCCATCTAGGAGTGGCACTGCAGTGTCAGGCAGGATGGCACTTCAAAAAAATTGTCCCCAAACAGCACATGATAAAAAAAGAGGCGCACCAAGGTCGCTGTGTGACTAAGCTAAGCGACACAAGTGGCCGACACAAACACCTGGCCCATCTAGGAGTGGCACTGCAGTGTCAGGCAGGATGGCACTTCAAAAAAATTGTCCCCAAACAGCACATGATGCAAAGAAAAAAAGAGGCGCACCACAGGTATAGAATGTAGATGGATAGTATACTGAATGACGACACAGAGGTAAGTACAGCAGTGGCCTTCCGTACTGCTATATATAGTATACTGGTGGTCACTGTGTCAGCAAACTGCAAAACTAAAATGTACCACAGGTATAGAATGTAGATGGATAGTATACTTAATGAATGACGACACAGAGGTAGGTACAGCAGTGGCCTTCCGTACTGCTATATATAGTATACTGGTGGTCACTGTGTCAGCAAACTGCAAAACTAAAATGCACCACAGGTATAGAATGTAGATGGATAGTATACTTAATGACGACACAGAGGTAGGTACAGCAGTGGCCTTCCGTACCGTACTGCTATTATATATAGTATACTGGTGGTCACTGTGTCAGCAAACTGCAAAACTAAAATGCACCACAGGTATAGAATGTAGATGGATAGTATACTTAATGACGACACAGAGGTAGGTACAGCAGTGGCCTTCCGTACTGCTATATATAGTATACTGGTGGTCACTGTGTCAGCAAACTGCAAAACTAAAATGCACCACAGGTATAGAATGTAGATGGATAGTATACTTAATGACGACACAGAGGTAGGTACAGCAGTGGCCTACTGTACCGTAATGCTATATATCATATACTGGTGGTCACTGGTCAGCAAAACTCTGCACTGTACTCCTCCTATATAATATTATACTGGTGGTCCCCAGTCCCCACAATAAAGCAGCACACTGAGCACAGATATGGAGTGTTTTTCAGGCAGACAACGTATACTGGTGGTCACTGTCAGCAAAACTCTGCACTGTACTCTTGCTATATAATACAGCTGCTCCCCAGTCCCCACAATTAAGCAGTGTGAGCACAGATATATTCAGCACATTGAGCACAGATATGGAGCGTTTTTTCAGGCAGAGAACGGATAACTGGTGGTCACTGATCAGCAAAACTCTGCACTGTACTCCTCCTATATACAGCTGCACCCCAGCCCTCCCCACAATTAAGCAATAGTGCACAGCACAATCAAGTTCAACAATAATGGAGAGGACGCCAGCCACGTCCTCTCCCTAACATTTCAATGCACGAGTGAAAATGGCGGCGACGCGCGGCTGCTTATATAGAATCCAAATCTCGCGAGAATCCGACAGCGGGATGATGACGTTCGGGCGCGCTCGGGTTACCCGAGCCATACGGGAGAATCCGAATATGCCTCGGACCCGTGTAAAATGGGTGAAGTTCGGGGGGGTTCGGTTTCTAATATATATATTAAAATAAATTAGAAATAAGCTATTGAGAGTCCTTTGGTTAAACTATCCATGTGCCACGGGTAATGTAGACAACATTGGTGGGGAGATGTATCAAGCCTTGGCGAGAAATAAAATATAAACCAATTAGCTTCTGTCTTTTTTCTAGCACAATTAGGAGCTGATTGGTTAGTGCTTTATCTCTTGTAACAGGGCGATGAGAACAGGTACCATCTCCTGGGGTAGATGGTACAGTGCAGCATCTGAGAGATCACAGAAGTCGCTTGGTGCAACTGGCCTCAGCCAGAAAAACAGAAATAAACATAAAAAATAAAATACTTCACCAGCCCGCACTAACTAAACACAGGATAATCCTATCTCACTAAAGAAAAAAATACAAGGAGAAGTTTACCAAGCACAGCTCACTGGTTTTGAAAAGCAGGTTCCCCTCTCAAAGAGACTCCATAGTCTCTCCTCTTTCCCCAGGCAGTATGAGAGCCAGATGATCAGACTGACAGCCTTTTAACATACACACACACCTACATAGCTGAAAGCCCTAATTAGCCTTCTGTGAGGCTAATAGCCTAAAGACCCAAAATGGGCTAAATGGATAGAGATATCTGATAATAACACTTCTACTTGAATTGTTAAATCACACTAGTATCAAATAATTATAGTAGCAGGTAGTGACCATTATTAATCACACATCCATATGGAAGAAAATATAGTATTTTATTTAAAAATATATCTGCACAAAGTAACACACTTTATTTCATAACTATCTATAGTAAAAGTGAGTCCTAATACCGGTATACTACATATATGACGATACAACATATAACATATAATTCTTAAAAAAATGAAAAAAATGAAAAAGTCTAACACCTTGAAGGTTATGAGTGCTTTTATCCCTTCTCTGGTGTATCAACTGGTAAGTCCAGAATAATTAATAATGTCCTTCTTAGGAAAATCCTATCAGGCAGGTAGTGTCCATATTTAATTCAAAGGGCGTTTTTAATGCACAACCTGAATCGTTTTTCAAAGTTGGGGATCACCGCAACTTACTTGTAAATCCGTGGGTAGTAAGGAGAGCAAAGCATCGGATGTCCGCCGGCAGACGTGTTGTGGTGCTCTAGCATCAACTAGTTTCGCTAGAGCACCACAACACGTCTGCCGGCAGACATCCGATGCTTTGTTCTCCTTACTACCCACGGATTTACAAGTAAGTTGCGGTGATCCCCAACTTTGAAAAACGATTCAGGTTGTGCATTAAAAACGCCCTTTGAATTAAATATGGACACTACCAGCCTGATAGAATTTTCCTAAGAAGGACATTATTAATTATTCTGGACTTACCAGTTGATACACGAGAAGGGATAAAAGCACTCATAACCTTCAAGGTGTTAGACTTTTTCATTTTTTTTATTTTTTTAAGAATTATATGTTATATGTTGTATCGTCATATATGTAGTATACCGGTATTAGCACTCACTTTTACTATAGATAGTTATGAAATAAAGGCCCTCATTCCGAGTCGTTCGCTCGTTCTTTTTTTTCGCATCGCAGTGAAAATCAGCTTAGAGCGCATGCGCAATGTTCGCACTGCGACTGCGCTAAGTAAATCTGCTATGAAGAAAGGATTTTTACTCACGGCTTTTGTTCGCACCGGCGAACGTAGTGTGATTGACAGGAAATGGGTGTTACTGGGCGGAAACACGGTGTTTTATGGGCGTGTGGCTGAAAACGCTACCGTTTCCGGAAAAAACGCAGGAGTGGCCGGAGAAACGGGGGAGTGTCTGGGCGAACGCTGGGAGTGTTTGTGACGTCAAACCAGGAACGACAAGCACTGAACTGATCGCACAGGCAGAGTAAGTCTGGAGCTACTCTAAAACTGCTAAGTTTTTTTTGTTCGCAATATTGCGTAAACTTCGTTCGCACTTTTAAGATGCTAAGATACACTCCCAGTAGGCGTAGACTAAGCGTGTGTAACTCTGCTAAATTCGCCTTGCGACCGATCAACTCGGAATGAGGGCCAAAGTGTATTACTTTGTGTAGATATGTTTTTAAATAAAATACTATTTTTTCTTCCATATGGATGTGTGATTAATTATGGTCACTACCTGCTACTATAATTATTTGATACTAGTGTGATTTAACAATTCAAGTAGAAGTGTTATTATCAGATATCACAGCGCTTGGGGGATTTGTCTTTGTCTAAACGTAATATTGGGAAAGGTGGATTCCCTCCACACTCCGATAGCAGCTTACTTATCTGATAGCGATAAGCGCAGTCCTTGTTTGTCATTTTTTTCTTTAAATGGATAGAGAACCCGCCCTCTCTTCTCACATCCAACCCCAGGACCATAATCCAGTTCTTACCAAAAGCCAAATGCTCTCAACAGAACCAACACAATGGCCCTAATTCAGACCTGATCGCTCGCTAGAGTTTTTTTGGAGTCCTGCATTCACATAGTCGCCACCCATAGGGGAGTGTATTTTCACTTTGCAAGAGTGCGAACACATGTGTAGCAGGGGTGGTCTTCAGTATGCTGACTGTCGGTATCCCGGCGCACAGTATACCGGTGCCAGAATCCCGACAGCCGGCATACCGACAGATTTTCTCCCTCGTGGGGGTCCACGACACCCCTGGAGGGAGAATAAATAGCGTGGCGCACGTAGCGCGCCACCGTGCCCGCAGCATGGCGAGCGCAGAGAGCCCGCAAGGGGCTCATTTGCGCTCGCCACACTGTCGGTATGCCGGCGGTCAGGATCCCGGAGCCGTTATGCTGGTCACCGTTAGCCCGGCCGCCGGCATACCATACTACACCCGTGTAGCAGAGCTGTACAAACGGTCAGTTCACACCCACAAACGGCTTCTTCCTGTCAGTCTCCTTGCGAACGCCCATGCAAATGAATTCTTCACACAAACCCATCACTGAGCAGCGTTCTGCTTTGTACCTGTGCAACGCGCCTGTGAATTGCGGTGCATACGCATGCGCAGTTTAGACCTGATCGCAGGCTGTACGAAAACGCAGCCTAGCGATCAGGTCTGAATTAGGCCCAATATTCCTGAGATTTTAAAACACATACTGTAGGTAAGAAACCTGGGGCACATATGCCTGCCTTCCAGCACTATTCCCGTGATCTTGGTTTTAAAACGATTTTGAATCACGGCGCCCTAGAGAATCAGAATTTCTTTCATGGCTAAAATTTCTTAATCAGAAAATTAGAAAAAAATATATAAACTTAAGTAAAATTAGTAGTGATGAGCGGATTCGGTTTTACTCGGTTTTACTCGGTTCTCAAAACCGAATCTTATTGGCTATCCAAAACACGTGACATCAGTGAGCCAATAAGATTCGGTTTTGAGAACCGAGTAAAACCGAGTAAAACCGAATCCGCTCATCACTAAAAATTAGTTTATATGTCATCCTTAGGTTCAATGATGTGGTGAGGGACAGGATTTGTCCACATATTTTATGACTGACAGCCACCAACACTGGTTTTGCCTATTACATTGACCATAAATAAATGTAATTGGTCCTGGACCACCAATCCAAGGCACCCCTACAATTGGTACACAAGGGTGCTAAGGCACAGTTTGCGAAACACTGCTCTATACTTTATCTCTCTCAAAGGCTTGATACATCTCCACCTAGGTCTGAGAAGAGTTAAAAGGAAGTCAGTTCGCTGAGCACATTTTGCATGTTTTTGCATTGCATATGCTGCAGGACAAAGCGATGCAGAGTTGTATACATGTCAGTTGCACCCCCACTTGCATCTGAAGGGCATAGGGTGTCTGTGATGGGGTATTCTAATATAGACTAAGTGCTGAGTGGGTGTCTGGAAGGACTGTGTGCAATGCAGAATTGTGCTTATGCATAAATACGCTTGGGATAATGCTGGTGCAGATGTGATAGTGACTGCTGTGAAGCCAAGCGTACAGATAGAGGCAGACGATAAATGTGGAGGTAGTGTCACGTGATCGGCGCTATCCACTGAATAATATAAGCAGGAAAGCTGTAAAATAACAAGATGAAAATGTAATTCAAAATGACATACAGACAAGGATAGACAATAACAGAGATGGCACTCTTTCCATGACATGACATGACATGACATGACATGACATGACATGAGTCTGTAATATAGGATAGAGAGAAGTAAATATCCTACTGTACTGAGGATGATGTGTTGGAGCTGCAGGTGTAAATGTGTAGAGTAACCATGCTCTCCCTGCACATGGCTCCAAAGTTTGAACCGAAAAATCTCACAGGATGGTCGGCGGTATTCCTCTTTATAGTAATCAAGTAATCACAGGTGAAGCATGCCAACCAATGGCGTCACTACAAATTTTTCTCCCCCAAGCCCAAAAATTCTCTGGCACCCCCATAACTGCCACTAGTAAAGTGCTGAATTTGCAAAAAAGGGGGCGTGGTCTCGTCAATGTGTGTGACTTCACTGAGAGGGGCGTGGGATTGTAGGAAACGACTACCTTATACCCCAGTTTGCAACCCATACGCTGAGACATTGGCCGCCACAGGAAAATAAATAATCCTGATTCATGCCCCTTACATTATTTGTAATTTTTCCTCCTTATAGTAATGCCCCTTCCACATTATGCCACACACTGCAATGGCCCTTAGACATTGTGCCACACACCATAATGCCCATTACACAATATGCCACACACCGTAATGGCCCTGACACATTATGCCACACACCGTAATGTCTGTGACACATTATGCCAAACACCGCAATGCCCATTATAAATTATGCCACACACTGCAATGTCCCTGAGACATTATACCACACATCATAATGCCTGTGACACATTATGACACACACTGTAATGCCTGTGACACATTATGCCACGTATCACAATGACTGTTATACATTATGCTACACACTGCAATGCCCCTGAGACACTATAACACATACAATGCCCGTGATACTGTATACCACACACCGTCATGCCTGTGACACATTATGAAATGATACACATCACAATGCCCATTATACATTATACCACATACCACAATGCCCGTGATACCTTATGCCACACATTGCAATGCTCGTGATACATTATGCCACACACTGCAATTCCCATTACACATTAAACTCTACAGTAAGGCTTCTAATTACTTTTAAATATCCTGATCGTTGCCAAGGGTTTCATGATCTTGGTTCCATGCACGGTGCCAGGAGTTTTCAAGCACTTGGTGTTATGCTCGTTGCCAGAGATTTCATGCGCTGGATGTCAAACTCGTTGCCAGGGGTTTCATGCACTGGGTGTCATGCTTGTTGCTAGGTAGTAATGCCTGTTGCCAGGGATTTCATGAGCTGGATGTCATGCGTGTTTCCAAGGGGTAATGCTTGTTGCAAAGGGGTTTTCATGCTCACTACCAGGGATGCCAGGTTGGCTAGGTGGCAGGGTGCTGTGGTCAGCGCTATGCGCTCCCGTGGGTCCCTTCACTTCCTAGAAGCTAGAGGTCAAGAATGACCTCTAGCATGTCTCGTCTAGGCAGACCGTAGGCAGCAATGCCGGATCCCACCCCTCACCGCTGCCTGCACTGCAGACACGCCACGCCACCCCCCCACAGTGGTTACACTGCTTTGGTCACTGGGCAGTCATGCACGACACTTTTCGCCCCAACAACAGGCATAGTACAGTGTAGCCTGACCAGCAAGTGACCACCCTCTCACCCTGACAGGAGATTACAGTGAGCTGTGGGCAATGCTGCCCTATCCCCCCTTCACGCTGCTGCTACCTCCACCGGTGTTTAAAGTGAGCTGCGGGCAATGCTGCCTGCCCCGCACCCCGCTGTCTAATGAGGCGTGGGCAAAGCTGCCGGCTCCCCCATACACTGAGCTGTGGGCATTCATGTCCTCCACCCCCTCCCTGCGCAGGTTACAGTGAGCTGTGGGCTATAATGCCCAACCCCCCCCCCCCCTCAGATTTCTGTGCAGCCCCACAACCTCCCTCCAGGATACACTGAGCAGCGGGCATTCATGTCCTCCACCCTCTCCCACGGAGGTTACAGTGAGCTACGGACTGTAATATCTGATCATGTCCTCTGCTGTAACTAGGTGTGGCTACTAGGGATGGCAGGGTGGCAAGGTGGCAGTTTTGCAGGATGCCGAGGCCACGGTCAGCGCTATGCGCTCCCACGGGTCCTGGCACTTCCTAGACGCTAGAGGTCAAGTATGACCTCTAGCATGTCTCCTCCATGGCAGCTGCCATTTTGAAAGGGACATTTAGCAGATTGACATGTGGACAGCTAGTCCGCATGTGAATCTGCTCTGAATCAGCAGCGGCACCACCGCAGCCCTGCGCCTCCAGAGTGGCTGCGAGGGTGGTAGTTACGCCACTGATTCCAACGCATTTCGAGACAGCAGGTCTCTTCTTCAAGGCTTGATCGGCGGTAAAGACAGTTTTAAAAAATCATGACTGTCCCACCTAGAGGACTGAATTAGAGATGTATGCAACCATTTTTTTGCATGTGATTATCAGCCAACTGTGCATGAGTCTATGACGCACTGCGCACATGTTGCAATAGTCTTACAATGGCGGTCGCAGAAAGGATTTAGTGGTGGCAAGAATGCAGGCGTGTTATGATCATTACAGGGTGTGTCTCAGCCTGAGGAACTTTGTTAGCAGTTGGGCAAAACCATGTGCACTGCAGGGGGAACAGATATAACATGTGCAGAGAGAGATAGATTTTGGTGTGGTGAGTTCAATCTGCAATCTAAATTGCAGTGTAAAAATAAAGCAGCCAGTATTTACCCTGCACAGAAACAAAATAACCCACCCAAATCTAACTCTCTCTGCACATGTTAAATCTGCCTCCCCTGCAGTGCACATGGGTGGTCATTCCGAGTTGTTCGCTCGTTGCCGATTTTCTCTATATTGCGATTAGTCGCTTACTGCGCAAGCGCAAGGTTCGCAGAGCGCATGCGCTTAGTTATTTTACTTAAAAGTTAGGTATTTTACTCACGGCATAATGAGGATTTTTCATCGTTCTGGTGATCGGAGTGTGATTGACAGGAAGTGGGTGTTTCTGGGCGGAAACTGACCGTTTTCTGGGAGTGTGCGGAAAAACGCAGGCGTGCCAGGTAAAAACGCAGGAGTGTCTGGAGAAACGGGGGAACGGCTGGCCGAACGCAGGGCGTGTTTGTGAAGTCAAACCAGGAACTAAATGGGCTGAGCTGATCGCAGTGTAGGAGTAAGTCTCGAGCTACTCAGAAACTGCTAAGAATTTTCTGTTCGCAATTCTGCTAATCTTTCGTTCGCAATTCTGCTATGCTAAGATACACTCCCAGCGTGTGCAATGCTACTAAAATCTGCTAGCGAGCGAACAACTCGGAATGAGGGCCACAGGGGGTAATTCTGAGTTGATCGCAGCAGGAACTTTGTTAGCAGTTGGGCAAAACCATGTGCACTGCAGGGGGAACAGATATGACATGTGCAGAGAGAGTTAGATTTGGGTGTGGTGTTTTCAATCTGCAATCTAAATTGCAGTGTAAAAATAAAGCAGCCAGTATTTACCCTGCACAGAAACAAAATAACCCACCCAAATCTAACTCTCTCTGCACATGTTATATCTGCCCCCCCTGCAGTGCACATGGTTTTGCCCAACTGCTAAAAATGTTCCTGCTGCGATCAACTTGGAATTGACCTTGATGTATAGTATATAGGAAATGTATACATTAGCCATGCAACGTGCCTACTTATTAATTTGGCAGTGATAGGGTTCATCTGATTATATATGAGGTATGTGTACCACGCCGGTCTCCTCAGGCTGTCTCTGTGTATAAATTGTCTACAGACCCTGTGTTACAGATATTATGGGAGAAACAATAAAATAGGAGAGGAGAAACAAATTCAATTTAGACTTAATGTGTGAGGATCTTCGCTGTGCCCTGCATCTGCTTGTTTTATCAGCCACAATAAGAAAATAAAGTGTTCCAACAGCTTATTCTGCTAAAGTCAGTCACAGCCATCTATAATACTGGGTAACAGATGTGGTTGGCCAGGAAGCCAAACAGGAACAGTGCATAAAATATATGTATAGTCTGCTCCTGTACCAGTCTTTGGGCAGGATGTACTAAACGGAAAATGCGGTAAACTCCCGTTTACCGCATTTTCGGAAATGTACTAAGCCCCAGCCGCCAGGTCAGCGCAGCGGAGGGGTTTGCCAGCTTTTGCTGACGATACCCTACAGAAGCCTATGGGCTTCTGTCCGCAGCGCTGTGTGAGGGATCCGATCGTATCCCTCTCAGCATGGCCTGCGCCCACCCCCGTCACCCTGCGCATGCTCAGACTGACTCCCGAGCCCGAATCCCGGAAGTCAGGCAGCCACAGGGGATTGCGTAAGAGGAGCTCTCATCGGAAGAGCTGTACTCCACAATGCTAATCGCATATGTAAGTACATATGCGATTAGAATCGTGGCGTTGGGTGGTGATGTCTATTAGTACATCCCGCCCTTTAAGTTAAAAGAAAACTATCAACATACAGTTCATATTATCATATTGGGAAAAATAAGATGGATGGATGAACTTGATGTCAAATACACTTTCCGGCACCCATGTGATTTATTTATTATTTATTAACAGTGTCTTATATAGCGCAGAATTACAGTTAGAACAACAGTAATAGAACAAAACTTGCCAAAAACAGACAGACATAGAGGTAGGAAGGCCCTGCTCGCAAGCTTACAATCTATATGGAAATAGGTATTGATACACAAGGATAGATGCTACCTATTGCATAATGGTCCACCAGAATGCTAGGTTCTTATTGGGCTGTATGATATGATCACCCAGCAATGTTGGCCAAGGGTCAGGAGGGTGTGAGAGAAAGAAAGGACAAAATATGTGATGTTATGTGTACTGTATAGAGAGGATGTAATTAGATAGGGAAGCATTGAAGGTTATGTTTGATAGGCTTGTCTGAAGAGGTAAGTTTTCAGGGAACGTTTAAAGGTGAGTCTTATTGTGCATGGGAGGGCATTCCACAGAGTGGGTGAAGCCCGGATAAAGTCCTGTAAATTCGAGTGGGAACAAGTAATACGTATGGATGAGAAACGCAGATCTTGTGCAGAGCGGAGAGGTCGGGTTGGGAAATATTTTGAGACGAGTGAAGAGATGTACGTTGGTGCAATTTGGTTAATAGCCTTGTATGTAAGTAAAAGCATTTTATATTTAATACGGTAGAGTACAGGTAACCAATGGAGGGACTGACAGAATGGATCTGCAGATGATGAACGTCTAGCAAGGAAGATTATCCTCGCAGCTGCATTCAAAATGGATTGTAGTGTTGAGAGCCTATGTTTGGGAAGACCAGTAAGGAGACTATTACAATAATCAATGCGGGAGTGTCACGATCCGGGTATCTGGACGCCATTTCTTACCTATCAGATGCCTCCTAAGGCTGGCTCAGCGCTCCAGGACCGGATCCCATCTGTTATCCTGATGTGCACATTCCCGCATCCTCTCCTGTCTCTCTGGACGCAGTCACAGTAACGCCTTATACATCTGGCATGGCGTCTCCCGCGGCCTCCGCCGCCGTCCCTGAGCTTCTGCATTCGGAGTGGCGATTACGTCAGCCGCGGCCTCCGCTGTGTCCGCGTGGTCGGATGTGCATCTGTCAGCCTGGCGTCTCCTGTCTCCGGTGGCCGGCGCCGCCATTACTGTTTTCCAGACCACATGGATTACAATCCAAACTTCCCTCCAAGTGTCTGCATGGGCGCAGCCATCTTGGATTCTGTCAGCTGATCATTCCTACCAATCCGTTGTCAGTATTATTAATTTGCATAATTGCCTAGCCAATGCCTTCCTTGCTGCAGGTATAAATAGGTTGTGCCTGAGCAAGGAAGGCATCAGTGCTTTGGTTGTCAAACCTAGTTCCAGTTTGTCTCTCTTCTGTGAATGTCTTCCAGGTTCCAGCTCCTGTCTCCAGACTTCTGCTATAGAGACCCGCACCAGCATTCCATCTGCGGTGTAGCCTGACTCTCCGATCCATTCTGGACTCACCTGTTTCCAGCTACAACATCACCTGCTTCCAGCTTAGCTTCCAGCAGTGTACAGCTTCTCTTAAAGGGCCGGTGTCCTTTCTGCAGTTTACCACTCTCCACCGGTATTATTATTTCTCCGCTCTCAAATTCTACATTTCATCTACATTGCATCGCTCTCAAGCTTTATTTATTATTTAACTGGTTCCAGCCAGTATCCACTCCGTGCCAACACCTGTCTGGTTCTAACCAGTACCCACAGCAGCATTTTATCTACAGCAGTCCAGCTTTCCCTGGAACACCAGCTGGTACGACCCTGGGCTTTCCTCATTGCTACAGTTGAGCCTGGTAAGGACTTTCCAACTTGCAGATAATAAGAAATGTCTCATACCACCAGAGCTCTGTGGCCCCTGCCACCCTGTAGTACCCAGGAACTGTATTATTATTTCTCTGCTGATTTTTATGTTACTTTTTACTGCTTCTGTGATGCATGGAGTTTGTCATAAATAAATATCATTGACTTTTACTCAAGTTGTCGTGGTCACGCCTTCGGGCGGTTTCTCTTCATGTTACTTACATGTCCAGGGGTCTGATACAACCTCCCAGGTTCCGGTACATCTCAGCCCCTACAACTGAGGCTGCCTTCCGTCAGCTCAGGCCCTCAGTTGTGACAGGGAGACAATGAGAGCATGTATTAGAGTTTTTGCTGTGTCTTGTGTAAGATATGGTCGTATTTTGGATATGTTTCTTAGATGTATTTAACATGATTTTGAGACAGATTGAATGTGGGGAAGAAAGGACAGTTCAGAGTCAAGAATGACACCTAGGCAGTGAGCTTATGGAGTAGGGTTGATTGCTGAGTTATCAACAGTGATAGAGATATCAGGTTAGTAACTACTATTGGCCGGTGGAAATATAATTCTGGTTTTGGAAATATTAAGTTTGTGGGTGGCATAAAGTGACAAGGTCCAACACAGATGGTGACAAGTTTGGGGAGGATAGGTGGATTTGAGTATCATCCGCATACAGATGATACTGAAATCCGAGAGAGCTGATTAGTTTGCCAAGAGATGTGGTATAGATTGAGAAAAGCAGAGGACCTAAGACTGTGATAAGACTATTATGTGGTTTTGGGGGAACATGCAACAACCATTCTGATTTTCTGATTGGTTACAGGTTGTTTTGTGTCCGCCACTAAGGACATTCTGTATAAGCAGGAAATAAAGAATATCTGCAATTAAGATCTCAGAAAATACGTAAATGTTCCTTAATAATAGCTGAAATGTGAAACATGTTTCATTAATTAAATAGACAGTTTAACAAATTATCATGAGTATGGATTTTAGTGATAACATTGTTTCCAATATTGGCAATAAAACCAAAATAAAATAACCTACTCTCAACACACTGAGCTATGCACCAGGTGCACTGTTGAACCACAGCAAACTGGAAATCAACATACAGCTACATGTTCGCTACTACACTTAAAAATAGAGCAAATCCACAGGCTGTGTCTAAGCTAGCCATTTTCCATTGGCAGCATAAACCATTGATGATCAATCTTTTTAACAATCGGGAAAATCATCATTGGTTAAATCATCAACAGTTCGGGTCTGCGGCCACAGACACGTGCACAGTAATTTAAAGTGATCCATAAAGTAATCCATCTCCATAATCACACGTAAACACAAGTAGATCAAATTGTTTAAAAAGCATTTCAAGCATCTATAAATCAATCAGTTGTGTCAGCCAACACTGTCTAAATAGGATTGTCATTTGTGAACCTACTCTGGAAACAAAAATCTCTTTGGCAAAAGCTTTGAGTATGTGTGGTGCAGGAGGTTATTAGTGTATGTCCCAGTTTATACAGTAAACGCAAATATTGATAGGACACTCAACATTGGCATGTACAGTATATCCAAAACTGGGATTCTGTAGGGCAGAATGAACACTGCGTTTTACATCTCAATATGTCTTCTCTTCATGAAATACACTAATAAGTGACCAAATTGATGACATATAATCATGCAGAATAATTGTGTCTCTATGTGTGTACACAGCTTGTCCTAAGGCAGAATGGACGTACCTGGTCCTTCATTGCATTATACAGAATAGACATTACAACCAGGCAATGCTGATATATCTGCCACCAGGAATCCTCCCACCTCTGCACAATAAACGCCAAATAGAAATGCATTCATCAGATAACCGATACAATAACAGGAGAGAGATGAAAATCATTGTTTGTTATTATTACAACTTTTCTCATTTTCTCCGGGATCTGATTACACTTTGTTATGTCAGACACATTAAACTTTGGGCTTCCTTCAACAAGAGAAAAATGAAAGGAGATACAGTCTTATCGGAGATGTCGAGGTTGATGACAATTAACCCTTTATTCATCTCCAATGATGGACAAAGACTGCCAACTACTGTATGCTTCTCTTCCTGCTGTTATAGATAAGGCAAAGCCGTAGTATATACAGTACTTCATGTCAGTGACGTGCGGTCAGGGTAGGAATGGGAGGTAGAGCCTCACCCAGGGCAGGCTCTACCATTAGGCAGCTTAAAGCTGGGTACAAACTGGCGCAACGGGGATTTGCTCTGATATAGGAACAAATACCCGTCAACCCGAATTGCCCCTACACACTGGGGCAACTTTAATGAAGGACGGAATGAGCATGTTCCGTCCTTCATTAACATAACACAGCTCACTAGCGACGGGCTCTTGGTTTGATGTGCAGCACAACAAACCAAGCATCTGTCGCATGTGACCGCCGGAGCACGCAGTTCAGGGCACACACTGAGCGATGTAAGCAATTTGACGCTCCACTGTGTACCCAGCTTTATGCTAGGAAGCTGGAATCTCACGGGGTGCCACCGAGTCTGCCTATCACAGATTAAGGAGGTTTCTGAAAGAAACATCCTAGTTGTACTTATCGCAAGTGATGGCTGTGGAACTTTATCTGAAGGGCTGGGAAGTGGGTATTGCTGGTGGTTGGGGACAGAGATGGTCACAAGGAGAGAATGTCTGGGGACAGGGGAAAGAAAGCTAGGAAACAGAGTGCCAAGGGAAAGAGGCAGTGTTATCAGGAAACAACTACAATACCTAAGGGAATAGACCTGGTGCCAGTGGCTGGTGTCTAGGGACAGTATCAGAGGAGATAGAGAATGATTTTGTGTTCCCCATCTTGCTCACATATACAAACACTCTTAATAAAATAAAATAAACTGTATGCTGTGGGCCTCACTCCCAATGTAAAGTGAACCAGGCATCTTGTAAAAAAAACACATTAGGCCAGTTGTTCCCAAACTTTTTTGAATTATGGCGCCCTAGAGTTTTTTATTGAGAAATTTAGAAAAGAATATTAAATTAAGTAAATTGTGTTTATGTCATCCTTAGATTATGGGGGACAGGATATGCTTTATATTTTATGATGGGAAGCCACAAGCACTAGTTTTGCCTAATACATTGACCATAAATAATTTGACTGCTCCTTGACCACCAACCCAGGGCACTCCTGCAAATCTCTTGAGGCACCCAGTTTGGGAACCATTGGATTAGGGTTTACTTTCTGCAGTGCAGGACTCTTTCCTGACACTTTAGTTCTATTTCAATAATCCTGCTCCCCCACACTTACTTTTTGCACATCCATTGTAGTATCAATGCATACACTTACTGCTCTAATTGTAATGGTATTGGAGCCTAGTTTGCACCACAATTTGAATTGAGATTGAAGCAGATGTTTTGACCCTATAGTACTACTGTATATTGAATAAGCCTTTTTGATGTTTGCACAAGTTTGGATCAGCTCTTGTAGAAGGAATTCTGGCTAAAGTGCCAGAGGGGAGTGCTGCAGATGCCCGTATTCTACAAGAGCCTGATCGACAATGACATTTATAACTTTAAAAAAATTAAAACTGGAATCCCTGTGCGCAATTATGTTGTTGTTTTTTTTTTTTTTTTTGGGGGGGGGGGCTTGCTGCAAATTATAGAGAAAATGTTCCTTTTTTTTGTGAATGCAGGGCAAAACATATTGTTGTATATAGGCCCCCACTTGCTAGTTCCGCTACTGCATAGAAGCATTGCTCTTTGTTGTTCTGATGGTGTGCTGGTGACAGGTGCAGCATTAAATAAGGCACTCTTGCAGAGGATAGGAGGGAGCAGTCATGTGTGTCACGATCCGGGTATCTGGACGCCATTTCTTACCCATCAGATGCCTCCTAAGGCTGGCTCAGCGCTCCAGGACCGGATCCCATCTGTTATCCTAATGTTCACATTCCTGCATCCTCTCCTGTCTCTCTGAGACGCTGTCACAGTAACGCCTTATTACATCTGGCATGGCGTCTCCCGCGGCCTCCGCCGCCGTCCCTGAGCTTCTGCATGCAGAGTGTCAGAGTGGCGATTACGTCAGCCGCGGCATCCGCTGTGTCCGCGTGGTTGGATGTGCACTTGTCAGCCTGGCGTCTCCTGTCTCCAGTGGCCGGCGCCGCCATTACTATTTTCATTACCACATGGATTACAAACCAAACTTCCCTCCAAGTGTCTGCATGGGCGCAGCCATCTTGGATTCTGTCAGCTGATCATTTCCTCCAATCTGTTGTCAGTATTGTTAATCTGCATAATTGCCTAGCCAATCCCTTCCTTGCTGCAGGTATAAATACACTGTGCCTGAGCAAGGAAGGCGTCAGTGCTTTGGTTGTCAAACCTAGTTCCTGTTTGTCTCTCTCCTGTGATTGTCTTCCAGGTTCCAGCTCCTGTCTCAAGACTTCCACCATAGAGACCCGCACCAGCATTCCACCTGCGGTGTAGCCTGACTCTCCAATCCATTGTGGATTCATCTGTTTCCAGCTACAACATTACCTGCTTCCAGCTCAGCTTCCAGCAGAGTACAGCTTCCCTTAAAGGGCCGGTGTCCTTTCTACACTTTACCACTCTCCACCGGTATTATTATTTCTCCGCTCTCAAGTTCTACATTTCAGTTCATATTTCATCGCTCCCAAGTTCATTTATTATTTAACTGGTTCCAGCCAGTATCCACTCCGTGCTAACAACAGTCTGGTTCCAGCCAGTATCCACAGCAGCTGTTTTATCTTCAGCAACCCAGCTTTTCCTGGAACACCAGCTGGCACAATCCTGGGTTATCTCCATTGCTACAGTCGGGCCTGGTAAGGACTTTCCATCTAGAAGATCATAAGAACTATCTCACACTACCAGTGCCCTGTGGCTCCTGCCATCCTGTAGTACCCAGGAACTGTATTTATTCTTTGCTGACTTTTACGTTTTCTTTTACTGCTGCTGTGTTGCGGAGTTGTCATAATAAACATCATTGACTTTTATCCAAGTTGTCGTGGTCACGCCTTCGGGCAGTTATTATTCATGTTACTTACATGTCCAGGGGTCTGATACAACCTCCCAGGTTCCGGTACATCTCAGCCCCTACAACTGAGGCTGCCTCCCGTCAGCTCAGGCCCTCAGTTGTGACAATGTGAGAGCAGCAAATAGGAAGTTACTGGATACTAGTGTTCAGCTAATCAGAACTATCATGGCTGCACCCATGCACCTTAGGGAATTGCTGACCGCCTTGAAACAGGATGACTCACCTTATGAAAGCACCGCCGGACAGGATATTGAGTCAGGAGTGGAAATGTTGCCCATAGCATCCAATCAATTTCTAGCTATTATCTTCTGCAAGGTGCTAGATAAATGATAAATTGAATCTGGTTGCTATGGTAAACATCCCCACTTCTATAAACCCGCACTTTAGTAAATATACCTCCAAGTCCTGATTTGTGACACTTGTTATAAAAATGTGATGGGTCCACTCCAGCACTTGGGGCCCTGTGTGAGTGGTAGCATGAGTATGATGCTATAGGAAATGTACATAATGTAAGCGTACAGTAGTTCTCTCTGCTTTGTATTCTTCTCTGTCATTATAAGAGTTAGTAGTAAAAATAAAAGTAGGGCAGATAAAATCAAATTCATTTTTCAGCGGGATGAAACTGTTATGACATGTATACCAGGTTGTATTGCAGAGTTTTCATTCTAGAAGCTACTGAATATACAGTATATAGCCGTTAAGCACACACATGATATACAGTGCTAGTCAGACTAAACACTTACAGACGAGATGATCAGCTAAGATTCTAAAACCTTCCAGACAGAACGGAATGATAATTGTGTGGTGCCATGTTTATAGTACCCATAAACAGGAAACAGAGTAATGTAGGGTATGAAAGGACCTGACTGTGGGGATGGAGACGAGGTGGGGAGGTTGGCAGAAGAGGCAGGCACAGGGGGGCTCATTAGTTTATGCCTAACTGTTCAATTCATTTGTGGTCCTGATAGAACTTTACTAGATTAATTTGCAGTAGTGTAGTGATGCCACAGTTTTACCCTTTGTTAGGATGTGACTTCTGCACATATATCTTCCGGGTATGTGAATAGGAAGCTTACCATGCCATTCTTACTCAAACATATCTCACCACATAGGTCAATATCTACCCACTGACAAGAGATTGGCTGAGTGTCTTCCTATCACTTCTCACTGTTCTAGCGAGGCTACTGCTCTTAGCAAGAAAGATAGAAGTGGATAGTGATTACTGCGGGACCCATGCCTCCAAACCATACTACAGTATGGCCCTCATTCCGAGTTGATTGCTAGCTGCCATTGTTCGATGCGTAGAAATCATTTTAAAAAATGGCAAAACTACGCATGCGATTCCATTCGCACAGCTGATCGCAAGGAGATTGACAGGAAGTGGGAGTTTATGGGTGTCAACTGACCGTTTTCTGGGAGTGTTTGGAAAAACGCAGGCGTGTCCAGGCGTTTGCAGGGCGGGTATCTGACGTCAATTCCGGAACCTTCATCGCAGCAATCATCGCACAGAATAAGTAACTACAGGGCTGGTCTTGTTTTGCACAAAATGTTTTTGTACCGCTCGGCTGCACAGGTGTTCGCACTCTTGCAAAGCGAAAATACACTCCCCTGTGGGCGGCGACTATGCGTTTGCACAGCTGCTAAAAGTAGCTAGTGAGCAATCAACTCGGAATGAGGGCCTATGCCCATGGCAGCTGTTTCCTCACTATCCCTTGTCCTGCTTCAGATATTCTTAATCATTCTGATGCAAATAAACAAGTATATAGAATGTATCTTCTGGGCAGCTGTTGCTAAACTGTGTTTAATACCTAGTATACAGTACTTCATGCAAAGAAATGATTCAAGTCTACTAACTGTATACTGAATGTAACCCAGTGGTAGACAACAGGCGGCATAAGTGGGTTCTCTGAACCTTCAACTACGGCCCCTTCCTGCTTTATTCTCACATTTGTTTGTCATACTGTAGCTTGTGACATTATTTCAGTATCTTCTATTATATATTATTACAGATATTTGTCTATGCTTTGATTACCTTTATTGGTTCAACTTTATCACGGAGTTTAAGGGTAATGTGTAGACCCCCTTGAAGGTCAGAGAATCCCCAAAGTGTATCAGGTTTCCTATTACTGATGTGATTGTATTACTGTGCCAATTGTGTATGACAGACGAGGTGTGCAGTGTGTGACTTGGGGCCCTAACAGGTGTCCTAGAATCTAATGTTATTGAGGTAACACATCAGGATGCGTTCGGCATCCCAGTGGTCAGGATGCCGGTGGTCATGTGACCAACGCCGGACCCCGACACCACTCAGACACCAGAAAACAGACAGCAGACATCCCAAAGTCTGTTAGCTGCCGAATACTGTACATTGTACTGGAGGCTGCCTATTTCAGGGAACCAACAGAGTGGAATGCTAAATCAATGTCCCCCTGAAACCTGGGAGGTAAAACAATAGCTCACTGACATTGGGTTGCAGAGAAAGAAAAAAAAGATGGTGAAGCTCCATTGATCTACTGTTTTGGCCTAAAAATAGCACAGGGCTTTTGGGGGCTTAGTTATACTGAACCCCTCTATTGTAAAATCCCCCACCTATTAAATAGTGATAACTCTGAGTGTTACATGAAATGAAAACCATAGATATTAAAGACTGTAGGACTTAGAGCTTAGGGGCATTGGACGTTATATTCTTGCCAAGCAGAATCTCAGCTGTTGCATCTTGTGTATCTGGTTCAAGGTCTGTCGCTTTCTATTTCTGACAATGCCACCTGCCCAGTGACCCAAGGGTTTGGCTGCGGTGGTGAGAACATTCCCTCCTGTACATGCACAATGTTTTACTATCAGTTTCTCTATCTCACAAGCTGCTGTCTTTGCTCCTGGCACCTTATATTGCTCCCTTGCAGAGACCACGTGTGAATCTGTGAATCACTGAAGTTCAGGGAGAGGATTGGCTTGAGTTCATTTGTAACCACCTCCCTCCCCAACAGAATACAAACATACTGTAAGTGCCCGTGTGGTTCCAGCAAAGAGTTAAGAATTTTCATTCCCACTAAACAGATTGTGACTCCAGAAGTTAGTGATCACTATTAGCCTTTCCTGAAGAATTTGTTAGGACATCTGAACTACAAAACTGACATTTTCATGTGTTAAGCACAAAGGGAAAGTTCATTTTTCCACTGTAGCTCAAAGTAGTACAGTTTAATTAAGTAGTACCCCCTACCCCGTTACAGACAGCTGAAGTACCTCCCACTCTATCACGACACTGCAATATCTGATATGTGGCAAAAAGCCAAAATGTCAATCAGTTAAACTGACTGACATCACTGCCTATGTCAGGTGTTTAAATACACAAATCTACACCCTGTCATTTACACTCTGCTGGTCCAATTAGGAAAACATCTTCTACCAGTGGAGTGCAGCAACCTGCAGCAAGGGGGTGAATGACAGTGTGATGGTAATATTTAGTTAAGCCTAAACCCTTCAACTATTTCACATATATTATGTAGCTCAGTTATATAAAACATTTGATTTTTATTATTGTCAATTAATAATTACTTTATTTGCTTTTTGGCAAAGTGTATAATACTCGAACTGGCATGTGCCTTAACAAAGGGTTCCGATTTATTTTGTAAAGTGCAACAATGTTACTAATATTTACACTGTAACATTTGTTTAGCCTCTGAAATGTACTGTATGTGAGTGGCTGTGTAGACACACCCTTGGTATCTGTACATTATTTATGCACTGAAAGGTCTTTTTCATTATGCCGAGCCGGAACAGTTTAGCACCCACTGAACTGAGCTTTCACTCACATCCAACATACATGCCCTACGACTAATGTGGCAATAATTTGGGGGACATTAAAAGGCTGCTAAAGGTTCGATTGTCTGTTGTCACCAATCGTCACACATTCATTAAAAAACATAACAGCAAAGTATAAGTTAAAAAAGAGTTCTAATAATACACTATCATACTGACACAATCATAATCTGCTAAATAGCAATGGGAGCAGTGAAGGCTACAGTCCCTATATTTCCATTCTGAGGCTCCTTCATTGGATGCTTCCACTTACATATTTATATTATATAATGCATATGTCAGTGTAGAGAAAGCATGTTATCTGCACAAAATATGTCTAAGTAAAGAAAATATCATTGACAATATTAATTATGGCATATATCCATCTTTATCCTACAACTGGTATTAATAAACAAAAATGCTACAATATTTTTACACATTAACTGTCAATGCCTATGAAGTAGTACTGGGGTGTAGGGGCTCAGCGGAGATATCCAGCTGTTCATACGGTTTGAACCCACTCCAAACCATAGTTGTAATATATGCTGCACAAGGACCTATGGATAAAGAGACACCTCTGTCCATCATAGGTATACATTTAAAATATGTGTAATACACACTGTAGGGAACATTGCCAATAGCATGATCCTGTCATGGACATGGGCGTAGCTACCATAGGTGCAGGGGACACGAGATGGAGTCGGGCCGGCCGGGAGAGCGAATGAGGTGGCAGTGCAGCACAACTGGTGAGTGCTGCGGGGAAGGGGATCTTTTGAGGAATTCCCTGGGGGGGATGGGGACACGGACATGCGCGGCAGCAGCGGCGGGGGGTGGGCCTGTTCCTGGGGGAGGAAATATGCTATGGGGCCCCGTCAGGCATAGCTACGCCCCTGGTCATGGAACTTAAACCTTCATTCATTTACATATAAAGAAGCCAATCAGTAAGTGTCACATGTCTATAGGAATGTACAGCGCATCAGACCGATTTATTGGTGTATTTATAAAAGCACATTCACTGTGTAAACCGATCTGTCTGTCAAGCCTCAATAACAATAACTAAAGCCATTATTCATTGTGAAGCTATTATTTATTATAACTCTGGCCGGCATCCTATTAGGTGCGATCCTTTATCGGGTGATAAAAACGATGGTCATTATCGTGCTCTCTAATTATAGGCCATTTTTATCTGCTGAAAAAGGACCCGCGATCGTGCTATAATATATGAGATCTGGGATAAGCTCCCAATCCCACGTGTTATCGCAGCTCCGGCGGCTGCTTATCATGGCTGCCTGAGGCACCCGAAGCATAATCCCTGACAACTGCCACCTCTCAGGACTAATTGAATAGCCCTGGCCAAATCCAATAGCTGTGGTAAATAACTGCAGCTAATTGGAAACCAGCCTTTGAATTACTTTATAGAAATGTGAAGGCAACAAATATTCAAATTTGTTGAATTAGAGCCTTTTCAGGACTTGATGGTACGTGCAGAATGGACATGACAAGTCTCTAGTTTGAATTCTTTTTCACCTAAAGCTCTAAACATCTTATGCCCCCATATTATTACTAACATACAGTAGATTAGCTGCCCTAAACCTATTGTACTAAGGTGCATGCCCCATACATGTGCTCACTGGGTCATTCTGTAATATTCAGAAAGGTCATACAACAGGTACAACAGAATCTTCACCATCACAATTATTGTGCTGTCATCGTTATTAACATTGTATCCCCTGCTTAATTACTGTAAGTATAAATGTAACCATTGTCATTCCATGTTATATCTAATCAATTTGGACCAGATAGCTCATGCAGGAAATTAAATCCTGGCTTACATACTGTAAATAGAAACATTTAACCAGAGGTTTTTTTTTTCTCGTTTAAACCTTTTACTCATTGTGAGATGTTATTTAAGGATAGTGAAATTTAAACAAGATACTGTAAAAAAGCAAAATGCAGTTGTGGGATTGCAGGTTTCAGTTCAGTAGACAATTGATATACTGTATACACACATACATATGGGTCTCATTCTGAGTACGGACAATATAATGGTTAGCATTACTGCCTCACAGCACTGAGGTCATGGGTTCGATTCCCACCATGGCCCTAACTGTGAGGAGTTTATATATTCTCCCCGTACTTGCGTGGGTTTACTCCGAGTACTCCAGATTCCACCCAAAATCCCAAAATATACAAGTAGGTTAACTGGCTCCCAACAAAATTAACCCTATCGTGAATGTGTCTGTGTGTACATAGGGAATATAGATTGGTAGCTCCACTGGGGCAGGGACTGATGTGTGTGGTCAAATACTCTTTGTAAAGCGCTGCGGAATATGTGTGCGCTATATAAATAACTGGTAGTAATAATAATAATAATGATATAAACTGCACACAATTATGATGACCATGTAGATGAGTGTTTATTTGCTGCTGCACTAGTGCGAAAAATTAGCAAAACCCTACGGCACATGTGTTATCCTAGGTGTATGCACAAAGGCTCTGATGGGATCAGAAATGGAGCAACAAAGCAGTGATTTTGATCAGACAGAGAAACTGTACGTGCAACAAGGCAGGTGCAAGTGTTGATGGTGCCAATGGTGGAGTGTCAAGAACCACCGGGGGTTAGACATTCAGGCACACGCCACTACACAAGGGGAAGGCTGTAACTACTGAAACTAGCATTTACAAATGATCACAACTGCGAATCTGGTAACAACACCAGAGCAGACGCAGCAACATCCAACACTGAATCAGACCCTCTATGCTTATTCCAAAACTGTCATCAGGATTGTATTACCTTAAATACACATTAGATACCTACGTGCAGGCAAATGGGTATTGTGTGTATTTAAGAGAAGATGTGTTTAATGCATCCCTGAAGACAACTGAATTACACTGAAACATTGGATAATTGAATCAAATGCGTAAATGTTCATTAGTATGTGTAACCTTACATGTGCTGCATTTGCAATTCATTACAGTTTGTTACCAAATGAAAGAGCAGATACAAGCTCCAGCTTACACAGAACCCAACTGGAAAACTGTGCATTGTGTTACAGGAGAGCCACCTGCCTCTCAACCACAGTTTCCATGCAGTGGGCTATGGGGGTAATTCTGAGTTGATCGCAGCAGGAAATTTTTTAGCAGTTGGGCAAAACCATGTGCACTGCAGGGGAGGCAGTTATAACATGTGCAGAGAGAGATAGATTTGGGTGTGGTTAGTTAAATCTGCAATCTAAATTGCAGTGTAAAAATAAAGCAGCCAGTATTTACCCTGCACAGAAACAAAATAACCCACCCAAATCTAACTCTCTGTGCACATGTTATATCTGCCCCCCCCCCCCCCCCCCCCTGCAGTGCACATGGTTTTGCCCAACTGCTAAAAAATGTCCTGCTGCGATCAACTTGGAATTACCCCCTATGTGTGTAAAGCTGAATCCAGCCCTGGACATAGGGGGTAATTCCAAGTTGATCGCAGCAGGATTTTTGATAGCAACTGGGCAAAACCATGTGCACTGCAGGGGTGGCAGATATAACATGTGCAGAAAGAGTTAGATTTGGGTGTGGTGTGTTCAATCTGCAATCTAATTTGCAGTGTAAAAATAAAGCAGCGAGTATTTACCATGCACAGAAACAATATAACCCACCCAAATCTAACTCTTTCTGCACATGTTATATCTGCCTCCCCTGCAGTGCACATGGTTTTGCCCAGTTGCTATCAAAAATCCTGCTGCGATCAACTTGGAATTACCCCCATAATACGATACTTGCCTTTTCTACAACATTAGAGTTTACTGAGTGTTTTACACGAGTCTTACATTTATAACTAACTATAAAATGAACACATAATTACAGCTGAACACAGATATTCTATAAAAGTTGATATAATTAAAAGCCTTTAAACATTTTCCCTTAAGTTTTATTAGAGATAATCAGTTCTGACTGAGCATGCGACATTAATATTATCTTCAGTTTAGCAGGGTACATCTCTCTCCCTCTCATAAGGAGATGGATGCCCTTTGCATGTCCAGAAATAGCAGATAAAGGACTGGTGACCATTAGAGCATGAGAGTGATGGAACAGAAATAGAACCCGGCATGCCTTGAGCAGTTAACCTTTGCAACTACCAAAGCAAAGTAGGTATATATGTTATATATAAAGTCTTTTATTACAAATATTCAGAAAATGGAGAACGCAAACATGTAAATTTTACTCACCAGGGGGTAAATTTACTAAGATGGGAGTTCTGTTTAAAATGGGATGTTGCCCATAGCAACCAATCAGCTTCCAGGTATTATCTTCTAGAAGGTGCTAGATAAATGAGAAGCAGAAGCTGATTGGTTGCTATAGGCAACATCCCATCTTAAATAGATCTCCCTTCTTAGTAAATTTACCCCTAGGTCTCCATTCAGAAAACTGATTCTAGAAATGTTTACCCTACTATTTAAATTCCTACTAACATGCTTTATTATATTAACCCTGTCGCCGCTGAGGCTTTTCTCACCCCTGCACTGAGCCTGTTGTGGCACTCTTTGGGCTAGTCACATAACAAAATCACTATGGGGGTAATTCCAAGTTGATCGCAGCAGGATTTTTGATAGCAATTGGGCAAAACCATGGAGGTCATTCCGAGTTGTTCGCTCGCAAGCGGATTTTAGCAGATTTGCTCATGCTAAGCCGCCGCCTACTGGGAGTGAATCTTAGCATCTTAAAATTGCGACCGATGTATTCGCAATATTGCGATTACACACCTCGTAGCAGTTTCTGAGTAGCTCCAGACTTACTCGGCATCGGCGATCAGTTCAGTGCTTGTCGTTCCTGGTTTGACGTCACAAACACACCCAGCGTTCGCCCAGACACTCCTCCGTTCCTCCGGCCACTCCTGCGTTTTTTCCGGAAACGGTAGCGTTTTTTCCCACACGCCCATAAAACGGCCTGTTTCCGCCCAGTAACACCCATTTCCTGTCAATCACATTACGATCGCCAGAACGATGAAAAAGCCGTGAGTAAAATTACTAAGTGCATAGCAAATTTACTTGGCGCAGTCGCAGTGCGAACATTGCGCATGCGCATTAAGCGGAAAATCGCTGCGATGCGAAGATTTTTACCGAGCGAACAACTCGGAATGAGGGCCCATGTGCACTGCAGGGGAGGCAGATATAACATGTGCAGAGAGAGTTAGATTTGTGGGTTATTTTATTTCTGTGCAGGGTAAATACTGGCTGCTTTATTTTTACACTGCAAATTAGATTGCAGATTGAACACACCCCACCCAAATCTAACTCTTTCTGCACATGTTATATCTGCCTCCCCTGGAGGGAGAATAAAACAGCGTGGCGCGCCTAGCGAGCCCGCAAGGGGCTCATTTGCGCTCTCCACGCTGTCGGTATGCCGGCGGTCGGTCTCCCGGCACCGGTATGCTGGTTGCCGGGAGTCCAGCCACTGGCATATTATACTACACCCGCAAATACAATCTACCTGAAACAACCAAAAAATGGTTTGTTGTTTTCAGTGAACACAGTGAACCGAAAGCAAATGTGTGAATTTATTTTATAAATGTCACAAATACTTATGTTATGGTCAGGGGCGTTTCTAGAGAGGAGGAAGCCCGTGTGCAGGCTCCGGCTGGGCCCCCTCCTCTCTAGACGGCAATGCAGAGACTCTGGGCACTAGGGTCCCTAGGAGTCTAGGGAGCATGAGCCATACTTGCCTACCTGACCCTCTCCATGAGGGAGAAAATGCTTTGTTCCTGGACTTTCCTGGTAATGTATGATTGCCATCACCTGTGGTGAAACACCTTTCTTATCAATTACCTAGCTCACCACAGGTGATGGCAATCATACATTACCAGGAAAGTCCAGGAACAGAGCATTTTCTCCCTCATGGAGAGGGTCAGGTAGGCAAGTATGGCATGAGCAGATCTCTGGGAAAATGGCTCGGCGGACATTTTCCCAATGATTTTTCTACTGCGCATGCGCGAAACACCGGAAAAATGGCACCACACCATTTTCCTAGTGACTTCTGCAGCATTGCTCTGCACATGTTATATCTGCTCACACCTGCAGTGCACATGTGTGGTCATTCCGAGTTGTTCGCTCGTTGCCGTTTTTCGCAACGGAGCGATTAGGTGGAAAATGCGCATGCGCATGGTACGCAGCGCGCATGCGCTTAGTTATTTAACACAAAACTTAGTATATTTACACTAGAGATGAGCGCCGGAAATTTTTCGGGTTTTGTGTTTTGGTTTTGGGTTCGGTTCCGCGGCCCTGTTTTGGGTTCGACCGCGTTTTGGCAAAACCTCACCGAATTTTTTTTGTCGGATTCGGGTGTGTTTTGGATTCGGGTGTTTTTTTTAAAAAACACTAAAAAACAGCTTAAATCATAGAATTTGGGGGTCATTTTGATCCCAAAGTATTATTAACCTCAAAAACCATAATTTACACTCATTTTCAGTCTATTCTGAATACCTCACACCTCACAATATTATTTTTAGTCCTAAAATTTGCACCTAGGTCGCTGGATGACTAAGCTAAGCGACCCTAGTGGCCGACACAAACACCGGGCCCATCTAGGAGTGGCACTGCAGTGTCACGCAGGATGTCCCTTCCAAAAAACCCTCCCCAAACAGCACATGACGCAAAGAAAAAAAGAGGCGCAATGAGGTAGCTGTGTGAGTAAGATAAGCGACCCTAGTGGCCGACACAAACACCGGGCCCATCTAGGAGTGGCACTGCAGTGTCACGCAGGATGTCCCTTCCAAAAAACCCTCCCCAAACAGCACATGACGCAAAGAAAAAAAGAGGCGCAATGAGGTAGCTGTGTGAGTAAGATAAGCGACCCTAGTGGCCGACACAAACACCGGGCCCATCTAGGAGTGGCACTGCAGTGTCACGCAGGATGGCCCTTCCAAAAAACCCTCCCCAAACAGCACATGATGCAAAGAAAAAAAGAGGCGCAATGAGGTAGCTGTGTGAGTAAGATAAGCGACCCTAGTGGCCGACACAAACACCGGGCCCATCTAGGAGTGGCACTGCAGTGTCACGCAGGATGGCCCTTCCAAAAAACCCTCCCCAAACAGCACATGACGCAAAGAAAAAAAGAGGCGCAATGAGGTAGCTGTGTGAGTAAGATAAGCGACCCTAGTGGCCGACACAAACACCGGGCCCATCTAGGAGTGGCACTGCAGTGTCACGCAGGATGGCCCTTCCAAAAAACCCTCCCCAAACAGCACATGACGCAAAGAAAAAAAGAGGCGCAATGAGGTAGCTGTGTGAGTAAGATAAGCGACCCTAGTGGCCGACACAAACACCGGGCCCATCTAGGAGTGGCACTGCAGTGTCACGCAGGATGGCCCTTCCAAAAAACCCTCCCCAAACAGCACATGACGCAAAGAAAAAAAGAGGCGCAATGAGGTAGCTGTGTGAGTAAGATAAGCGGCCCTAGTGGCCGACACAAACACCGGGCCCATCTAGGAGTGGCACTGCAGTGTCACGCAGGATGTCCCTTCCAAAAAACCCTCCCCAAACAGCACATGACGCAAAGAAAAAAAGAGGCGCAATGAGGTAGCTGTGTGAGTAAGATAAGCGACCCTAGTGGCCGACACAAACACCGGGCCCATCTAGGAGTGGCACTGCAGTGTCACGCAGGATGTCCCTTCCAAAAAACCCTCCCGAAACAGCACATGACGCAAAGAAAAAAAGAGGCGCAATGAGGTAGCTGTGTGAGTAAGATAAGCGACCCTAGTGGCCGACACAAACACCGGGCCCATCTAGGAGTGGCACTGCAGTGTCACGCAGGATGTCCCTTCCAAAAAACCTTCCCAAACAGCACATGACGCAAAGAAAAAAAGAGGCGCAATGAGGTAGCTGTGTGAGTAAGATAAGCGACCCTAGTGGCCGACACAAACACCGGGCCCATCTAGGAGTGGCACTGCAGTGTCACGCAGGATGGCCCTTCCAAAAAACATTCCACAAACAGCACATGACGCAAAGAAAAATTAAAGAAAAAAGAGGTGCAAGATGGAATTGTCCTTGGGCCCTCCCACCCACCCTTATGTTGTATAAACAGGACATGCACACTTTAACCAACCCATCATTTCAGTGACAGGGTCTGCCACACGACTGTGACTGAAATGACGGCTTGGTTTGGACCCCCACCAAAAAAGAAGCAATTAATCTCTCCTTGCACAAACTGGCTCTACAGAGGCAAGATGTCCACCTCATCATCATCCTCCGATATATCACCGTGTACATCCCCCTCCTCACAGATTATCAATTCGTCCCCACTGGAATCCACCATCTCAGCTCCCTGTGTACTTTGTGGAGGCAATTGCTGCTGGTCAATGTCTCCACGGAGGAATTGATTATAATTCATTTTAATGAACATCATCTTCTCCACATTTTCTGGATGTAACCTCGTACGCCGATTGCTGACAAGGTGAGCGGCGGAACTAAACACTCTTTCGGAGTACACACTTGTGGGAGGACAACTTAGGTAGAATAAAGCCAGTTTGTGCAAGGGCCTCCAAATTGCCTCTTTTTCCTGCCAGTATAAGTACGGACTGTGTGACGTGCCTACTTGGATGCGGTCACTCATATAATCCTCCACCATTCTTTCAATGTTGAGAGAATCATATGCAGTGACAGTAGACGACATGTCCGTAATCGTTGTCAGGTCCTTCAGTCCGGACCAGATGTCAGCATCAGCAGTCGCTCCAGACTGCCCTGCATCACCGCCAGCGGGTGGGCTCGGAATTCTGAGCCTTTTCCTCGCACCCCCAGTTGCGGGAGAATGTGAAGGAGGAGATGTTGACAGGTCGCGTTCCGCTTGACTTGACAATTTTCTCACCAGCAGGTCTTTCAACCCCAGCAGACTTGTGTCTGCCGGAAAGAGAGATCCAAGGTAGGCTTTAAATCTAGGATCGAGCACGGTGGCCAAAATGTAGTGCTCTGATTTCAACAGATTGACCACCCGTGAATCCTTGTTAAGCGAATTAAGGGCTCCATCCACAAGTCCCACATGCCTAGCGGAATCGCTCCGTGTTAGCTCCTCCTTCAATGTCTCCAGCTTCTTCTGCAAAAGCCTGATGAGGGGAATGACCTGACTCAGGCTGGCAGTGTCTGAACTGACTTCACGTGTGGCAAGTTCAAAGGGCATCAGAACCTTGCACAACGTTGAAATCATTCTCCACTGCGCTTGAGACAGGTGCATTCCACCTCCTATATCGTGCTCAATTGTATAGGCTTGAATGGCCTTTTGCTGCTCCTCCAACCTCTGAAGCATATAGAGGGTTGAATTCCACCTCGTTACCACTTCTTGCTTCAGATGATGGCAGGGCAGGTTCAGTAGTTTTTGGTGGTGCTCCAGTCTTCTGTACGTGGTGCCTGTACGCCGAAAGTGTCCCGCAATTCTTCTGGCCACCGACAGCATTTCTTGCACGCCCCTGTCGTTTTTTAAATAATTCTGCACCACCAAATTCAAGGTATGTGCAAAACATGGGACGTGCTGGAATTTGCCCATATTTAATGCACACACAATATTGCTGGCGTTGTCCGATGCCACAAATCCACAGGAGAGTCCAATTGGGGTAAGCCATTCCGCGATGATCTTCCTCAGTTGCCGTAAGAGGTTTTCAGCTGTGTGCGTATTCTGGAAACCGGTGATACAAAGCGTAGCCTGCCTAGGAAAGAGTTGGCATTTGCGAGATGCTGCTACTGGTGCCGCCACTGATGTTCTTGCCGCGGGAGTCCATTCATCTACCCAGTGGGCTGTCACAGTCATATAGTCCTGACCCTGCCCTGCTCCACTTGTCCACATGTCCGTGGTTAAGTGGACATTGGGTACAGCTGCATTTTTTAGGACACTGGTGACTCTTTTTCTGAGGTCTGTGTACATTTTCGGTATCGCCTGCCTAGAGAAATGGAACCTAGATGGTATTTGGTACCGGGGACACAGTACCTCCAACAAGTCTCTAGTTGGCTCTGCAGTAATGATGGATACCGGAACCACGTTTCTCACCACCCAGGATGCCAAGGCCTCAGTTATCCGCTTTGCAGTAGGATGACTGCTGTGATATTTCATCTTCCTCGCAAAGGACTGTTGGACAGTCAATTGCTTGGTGGAAGTAGTAAAAGTGGTCTTACGACTTCCCCTCTGGGATGACCATCGACTCCCAGCAGCAACAACAGCAGCGCCAGCAGCAGTAGGCGTTACACGCAAGGATGCATCGGAGGAATCCCAGGCAGGAGAGGAATCGTCAGAATTGCCAGTGACATGGCCTGCAGGACTATTGGCATTCCTGGGGAAGGAGGAAATTGACACTGAGGGAGTTGGTGGGGTGGTTTGCGTGAGCTTGGTTACAAGAGGAAGGGATTTACTGGTCAGTGGACTGCTTCCGCTGTCACCCAAAGTTTTTGAACTTGTCACTGACTTATTATAATTGCGCTGCAGGTGACGTATAAGGGAGGATGTTCCGAGGTGGTTAACGTCCTTACCCCTACTTATTACAGCTTGACAAAGGCAACACACGGCTTGACACCTGTTGTCCGCATTTCTGTTGAAATACTTCCACACCGAAGAGCTGATTTTTTTGGTATTTTCACCAGGCATGTCAGTGGCCATATTCCTCCCACGGACAACAGGTGTCTCCCCGGGTGCCTGACTTAAGCAAACCACCTCACCATCAGAATCCTCCTGGTCAATTTCCTCCCCAGCGCCAGCAACACCCATATCCTCCTCATCCTGGTGTACTTCAACACTGACATCTTCAATCTGACTATCAGGAACTGGACTGCGGGTGCTCATTCCAGCACTTGCAGGGGGCGTGCAAATGGTGGAAGGCGCATGCTCTTCACGTCCAGTGTTGGGAAGGTCAGGCATCGCAACCGACACAATTGGAGTCGGACTCTCCTTGTGGATTTGGGATTTCGAAGAACGCACAGTTCTTTGCGGTGCTACTGCTTTTGCCAGCTTGAGTCTTTTCATTTTTCTAGCGAGAGGCTGAGTGCTTCCATCCTCATGTGAAGCTGAACCACTAGCCATGAACATAGGCCAGGGCCTCAGCCGTTCCTTGCCACTCCGTGTGGTAAATGGCATATTGGCAAGTTTACGCTTCTCCTCCGACAATTTTATTTTAGGTTTTGGAGTCCTTTTTTTTACTGATATTTGGTGTTTTGGATTTGACATGTCATACTATGACATTGGGCATCGGCCTTGGCAGACGACGTTGCTGGCATTTCATCGTCTCGGCCATGACTAGTGGCAGCAGCTTCAGCACGAGGTGGAAGTGGATCTTGATCTTTCCCTAATTTTGGAACCTCAACATTTTTGTTCTCCATATTTTAATAGGCACAACTAAAAGGCACCTCAGGTAAACAATGGAGATGGATGGATACTAGTATACTTATGGATGGACTGCCGAGTGCCGACACAGAGGTAGCTACAGCCGTGGACTAACGTACTGTGTCTGCTGCTAATATAGACTGGATGATAATGATATGAAATCAATATATATATATGTATGTATATATAATATCACTAGTACTGCAGCCGGACAGGTAGATAATATATTTATTAGGTAATGATGACTGATGACGGACCTGCTGGACACTGTCAGCTCAGCAGCACCGCAGACTGCTACAGTAAGCTACTATACTATAGTAGTATGTACAAAGAAGAAAGAAAAAAAAAAACACGGGTAGGTGGTATACAATTATGGATGGACTGCCGAGTGCCGACACAGAGGTAGCTACAGCCGTGGACTACCGTACTGTGTCTGCTGCTAATATAGACTGGATGATAATGAGATGAAATCAATATATATATGTATGTATATATAATATCACTAGTACTGCAGCCGGACAGGTAGATAATATATTTATTAGGTAATGATGACTGATGACGGACCTGCTGGACACTGTCAGCTCAGCAGCACCGCAGACTGCTACAGTAAGCTACTATACTCTATAGTAGTATGTACAAAGAAGAAAGAAAAAAAACAAAAACCACGGGTAGGTGGTATACAATTATGGATGGACTGCCGAGTGCCGACACAGAGGTAGCTACAGCCGTGGACTACCGTACTGTGTCTGCTGCTAATATAGACTGGATGATAATGAGATGAAATCAATATATATATATGTATGTATATATAATATCACTAGTACTGCAGCCGGACAGGTAGATAATATATTTATTAGGTAATGATGACTGATGACGGACCTGCTGGACACTGTCAGCTCAGCAGCACCGCAGACTGCTACAGTAAGCTACTATACTATAGTAGTATGTACAAAGAAGAAAGAAAAAAAAAAAACCACGGGTAGGTGGTATACAATTATGGATGGACTGCCGAGTGCCGACACAGAGGTAGCTACAGCCGTGGACTAACGTACTGTGTCTGCTGCTAATATAGACTGGATGATTGATAATGAGATGAAATCAATATATATATATGTATGTATATATAATATCACTAGTACTGCAGCCGGACAGGTAGATAATATATTTATTAGGTAATGATGACTGATGACGGACCTACTGGACACTGTCAGCTCAGCAGCACCGCAGACTGCTACAGTAAGCTACTATACTATAGTAGTATGTACAAAGAAGAAAGAAAAAGAAAAAAAACACGGGTAGGTGGTATACAATTATGGATGGACTGCCGAGTGCCGACACAGAGGTAGCTACAGCCGTGGACTAACGTACTGTGTCTGCTGCTAATATAGACTGGATGATTGATAATGAGATGAAATCAATATATATATGTATGTATATATAATATCACTAGTACTGCAGCCGGACAGGTAGATAATATATTTATTAGGTAATGATGACTGATGACGGACCTGCTGGACACTGTCAGCTCAGCAGCACCGCAGACTGCTACAGTAAGCTACTATACTCTATAGTAGTATGTACAAAGAAGAAAGAAAAAAAAAAAAACACGGGTAGGTGGTATACAATTATGGATGGACTGCCGAGTGCCGACACAGAGGTAGCTACAGCCGTGGACTAACGTACTGTGTCTGCTGCTAATATAGAGTCTAGACTGGATGATAAATTATTGATAATGAGATGAAATCAATATAATATCACTAGTACTGCAGCCGGACAGGTACTATATATATTTATTATGTAATGACTGATGACGGACCTGCTGGACACTGTCAGGTCAGCACAGCACCGCAGACTGCTACAGTAAGCTACTATAGTAGTATGTATAAAGAAGAATGAAAAAAAAAAAACCACGGGTAGGTGGTATACAATATTATATATATATATATATATTATATACAATTATATATATATATATATATATATTAAACTGGTGGTGATTGATTATTAAACTGGTGGTCACTTCAGGTCACGTTGCAACTTGCAACTAGTACTCCGAGGCCTAAGCAGACAATCACAAAATATATTATTATACTGGTGGTCAGTGTGGTCACAACAATGGCAGTGTGGCACTGACTCTGGCAGCAAAAGTGTGCACTGTACGTTATATGTACTCCTGAGTCCTGCTCTCAGACTCTAACTGCTCCCCACTGTCAGTGTCTCCCCCACAAGTCAGATAATACACTTACAGTCACACTATCTATTATCTAATCTAGTATAAATATCACTTCAGCAAGTAGTATAGTAGTATACAGTATAGTAGTACTCCTCCTAATAATGCTCCCCAAAATACTGTGTCTCTCTCTTCTCTAAACGGAGAGGACGCCAGCCACGTCCTCTCCCTATGACTCTCAATGCACGTGTGAAAATGGCGGCGACGCGCGGCTCCTTATATAGAATCCGAGTCTCGCGATAGAATCCGAGCCTCGCGAGAATCCGACAGCGTGATGATGACGTTCGGGCGCGCTCGGGTTAGCCGAGCAAGGCGGGAAGATCCGAGCCTGCTCGGACCCGTGTAAAAAACCTGAAGTTCGGGCGGGTTCGGATTCAGAGGAACCGAACCCGCTCATCTCTAATTTACACAAGCTCGAGCGACATTTTTTCAACGCTCGAGTGATCGTAGTGTGATGGACAGGAAGTGGGTGTTTCTGGGCGGCAACATGGCGTTTTCAGGTAGTGTGCTAAAAAATGCAGGCGTGCCAGGTAAAAACGCAGGAGTGGCTGGAGAAACGGGTGAGTGGCTGGCCGAACGCAGGGCGTGTTTGTGACGTCAAACCAGGCACTAAACGGACCGAGCTGTTCGTAATCTAGGAGTAGGTCTGGATCTACTCAGAAACTGCAAGGAATTATTTAGTAGCAGTTCTGCTAATCTATCGTTCGCTATACTGCTAAGCTAAGATACACTCCCAGAGGGCGGCGGCCTAGCGTTTGCAATGCTGCTAAAAGCAGCTAGCGAGCGAACAACTAGGAATGAGGGCCATGGTTTTGCCCAACTGCTAACAAATTTGGTGCTGCGATCAACTCTGAATTAGGCCCTTAGAGATATTTGAATTCCAAAAAGTTTGCTTCCCTGTAACTGGCTGGAATTTAACTTCACAATCTGCAAATGCCTCAAAATCATTCCTGGGTAGCAGAACGCAAGGTTAAAGCTGTGGATAGTGATTGAAAATGATCGGTTAGGTTATGTATTTAGTATTTCTTTTAGATAGAGTTGTTATTCTTATATTAAGTGTATTCGGGTTTTTTTGTAATACAAAACCAACACTTTGTCCCAGCAGCACCCACCACACATGCTCTCCAGGGATGCTGAGATGGTAGGTGGGTGGGTACGAATTACCAGGGCATGGGCTTGTTAGAGGGTCCCAGACTGTGGCATCTGCTATGCCGGACATGGTCCCCCTGTGCGGCTGCCTGTACCCCCTGTACAGCTGGGAGAAGGAGGGGATGTTAGAGTAGGGGGAGTGTGCTCTCTAGGAAAAGTCTCTCTCGATAGGTGCCGGATGCTGTGGGAGGGGCCCCACCTCCTGCAGATCACATTCACCCTCCCCCCTCCACATGCACTTCCACCACCCCAGCAGACAGGGAGCTGGAGCACATGCCCCCTGGGATCTCTGATTGTTCCTGCTATGGGGTGCATAAAGCAGAACCAGGAACAATAGACAAGGTCAGTGTGCCCCCTTCAGGGCTGGCGCCCAGATGTGACTGCCGTTTATTGTATTTATGCCCCTGACGTCACACATGATACTAAATCACCAGTTCTTTTATTGCTGGAATTCCCAAGCCTAGACATGCAGAAAATAAGACATTGTTTTACGCACTTGGAAGACAACTACTACAAAATCTGCCTGACAACATTAAATAAAGCGGTTGTCCACTTTTGGTTAACCCCTGACAGCCTGTAGAGAAGAGAGATATACATAGACGTAACTCATCCTAGCTGTACATACAGCTCCTCTCCTCACTGCCATTCCTGGTTGTACGGCTGCTTTATGCTATTAGAGTCATTGGGAAGTGATTGTAAATAGCAGTGGTTTCGAGTAGAGAACAGCTCACTTAATAATTTCAATTATGAAATGATGTACAAGAGTGCAACTCTATGCACGTAAGGGGCTAGATCCAGCGGTGGATGCAGACACTGCGTCTCTTGGTGGTTACCCATCTGAGACTTTATGCAAATGCTGCCACGAAGCCCTTCCCTGGTGTATATCCGTGCATTTACATGTGCATAGACTGAGATGCCCACTGTCAGCATCCGTAGGCGCTGAAATACCGATTGGTGTGTCTTTAGATGCACCAACAGTTGCACCATCCAAACTAGCACAGACGCTATGGCAGGGGCAGTTTCTCTGTCTGAGAATGGCCACTATTTGAGTGGATGAGTGTCTGTGTATGCAACAACTATCACCACACACTCCCACGACACTCCCATACAGAGCCGTAACTTGACATTTTGGTGCCCTGTGCTAGAAAGAGCATTGGCCCCCTGCACTGCAAATAGGGACAGACAAAAGAGGCGTGGTTTTTCGGGAAAGGGGCGTGGTCACACAATAGTACCGTAATTAAAATTATACTAAACAGTAGTGCAAACTTTTTCACATTACACTGCATAGTAGTGGCCCTTATTCACATTATGTCACACAATAGTAACACTTATACACAAAGTTTACACAGTGGTGCCACTTATACACATTATGCCACACAGTAGTAGTGCACACTGCAACACATTATGCCACACCATAGTAGTGACCCTCATAATACATTATGCCATACACTAATGCCCCTTACACATTATGTCACACAGTAGTAGTGCCCCTTATAACACAGTCTGACACACCTTAGTAATGACTCTTACAGATTATGCCACAAAGAAGTCGTGCCCGTTATAACACATTATGCCACAGAGTAATGCCCCTTAAACATTATGCCACACAGTAATGCCCCTAACACATTATGCCACACAGTATTAGAGCCCCTTATAACACATTATGCCACACCATAGTAGTGACCCTCATAATACATTATGCCATACACTAATGCCCCTTACACATTATGTCACACAGTAGTAGTGCCCCTTATAACACAGTCTGACACACCTTAGTAATGACTCTTACAGATTATGCCACAAAGAAGTCGTGCCCCTTATAACACATTATGCCACAGAGTAATGCCCCTTAAACATTATGCCACACAGTAATGCCCCTAACACATTATGCCACACAGTATTAGAGCCCCTTATAACACATTATGCCACACATTAATGCCCCTTCTGGGGGAGATATATCAAGTCTTAGAGAGAGATAAAGTGGAGATGTTACCCAAAAATTTCCAAATGGCTTTTGTCATTTATCTAGCAGAGTCTTTGAAATGGAAGTTAGTTTTGGATTGGTTGCTTTGGGCAGCTACTGCCTTTATCTCTCTCCAAGGCTTGATGCTTCTCCCTTATAATACGAATTGATTAAAATAAGTAACATGTATGACATGTTGTGGTTTTAATAGCAGTTTTAAAATGTGCTGTCAATCACTTGCAACTTTAAAGTCAGGTCTCATTACAATAATCAGGAAACACAATATGCTGTACGCATCCTGAATGTTTCACACTGTCTGTCTGTGTGGCGCATGCTGTGCTCATACAGAGTACGTGACAGTTCTAACCCGTAGCAAATTTCCTGTCCATTCTCTAACTAGATAAAGAGCTGGGTGTCAGGGAATTCCACTGATACTGTCATTACCATTCAATAAGACATTTAATTGATAATGATGCTCAATTTCAATAAAAATAAAAAATAAGATTGACAGCTATGATAATATATGTAGCCACAACACACGCCTGAAACTAAAGCAATGAATATTTGTACTTTTCTTGCAAAGACGTGGGTTTGAATGCCAAGTACTGATCTTACTGAAATGAATGATACATTAGGGCTTAACACTGTTTAAGATCTCTGCTTCCCTTATAAGAGAATGTAGTCAAAAGTTTAATGTTGTTTTTTTTTGGTTGCAAGCTTCAAATATGGAAAGGGAAAGCTGGGCGTGACATTTCTTGTGCAAACAGCAAGACATTGAAAGAGATTAATTTAATAAAAAATGTACACAGGGAGAAAATGGCAAAGACTGTAAGGTAGAAGGTAAACATGGGGATCGGCTGGTGGGATTTATAAAACTCGGGAAGGGAGGGTCCTTCCTGCCTGGAGTATATACTGATGTAAAACATGCAGTCGAGTGAGCATCGGCAGGAAATCATTACTCAATAGGGGAAACATAGCTCCTCTGTATGTAAAGACCGTTCCTTATAAACTAAACACATCCAATTTACACAGAGACTCCGGTACAGGAACATATGGTCACATTAAAGTATGGCAGAATTAATGTCACGGCTAAATCAACAAGGAGTCTACTGGAGGTGAAGTTCCAAGCCCTATTCACTTAAAAGCTCGACTAAACCTGTTCACAGGATCAGTGCTGTAGCAGGTAGGGGCCGTGGCCCTGCACCTCTCTCCGCAGGGTCGTCTTAACAACAGTGTGGGCCCCTGGGCACAACAGTGCACTGGCGCCCCTACCCAACTTCCAGCTGTAGGGGTGGGGGGTGCTATCAGCGGTAGCTTTGATGTCCCGGGGCGGTAGGGGATGTTCTATCTTCCACTCAGCATGTAGGACCTGTAGCAGTAATTTCTGCTAATTACTCCTTTACTGAATAGATGGGCAGGAGGGAGAACACTAAACTTTAGAAGGGGGCATTGGGCTGAAAGAAGGGGCCCCAGTACATGACTTCCAGGGTGGTAGGGAATATTTAATACGCAGGGGAGGGGTGGATAGTGGAGTGGGTTTAATATTCACCATTTTCCGGTGAGAGGGCAGCTTACTTGACTGCAGATATCTCCAGTTCCTGGAAATAGATTTTATAGCTTTGAATGGGATAAAACCACTAAAGAGCCTCACCTTTCAGGAGGTCCTGGGGACTTGGGAATCAGAGTTCAGAAGCCAGAGCAATCCACCAACAAAAATATAAAACTGCATACCAGGCGTGTGGAGGTGGAGCAGGGTCCAGCTGCTGGAAGGCTGATATCTCTGGTTCTGGGCATAGTAGAGACAAGCTGCCAGTGTTCACCAAAAGGGGAGAGTCCCAGCTTTTGGAGTGTACCCTCAGGAAAACTATCATTTAGACAGAACCCGAGATATCTGGCTGGAAAGAGCATTTAACAGTCTTGGATGGGGACCACTGCTTTGAAGTCGGATATCTCTGGTTCCCCTTGCCCGATTTTAAAAAATCTGGTACCCCTGGAAAGAGGGGACCCTCAGCTATCAGCCTAGGGCCCTTATACTCCTGGGGCCCTTGGGCAAGTGCCCATTGAGCCCATATGGAAAGACGGCCCTGTCTCTCCGTCTATCCAACCCCCTGATGCATGTGATCTCACGATAAGAAATGCACAAACAGTATAAATTGTGCCCATTGCATATAAAATATACTCCTAGATTTCGTACTGCTCAATTTAGAAAATATATTTCACTCTATTTTGGGGATAATTATAAGTTCCCTTTTCTTTTGCATACTTGCCAACTCTACAGGAATGTCTTGGAGAATCATCAAATAGTTGGTGATTATCTGGATTGGTGTGAGATACTGGCAATCACTTCATGCCAGGCTTTACAGACAAGCATTCTCTACAAAGCATGGTAGAAACACTGGGGAGAAGAAAAGGTATGACTACATACAGCCTGCAGGTATGTGTGCTGGAGAACAGTAACCATTTTCTTGTAGCACAACTCCTCCTGCTACATACAGTTTCTGTTTCTCTCCAGCAAACAGGTGAAGATATTACTAATCCTTCTCCTCAGCCTTTTTTCAGGACAACCGGCCAGTAGGATTGTTTGTGTGAGAGTCAACTCTAGACCTATACAGTAAACAGCTCCCTTATTTAATTAAGGGAATAAAGAATGTATACAGCATAAATCTACACCTGAATCTCATTCTTACATTCTGTGTGCAGGACAGTCTCGTCTGGGTACAGTTGTCTACTCTCCCAACATGAACAGAAGGCTCCCAAAGTATTGGGATGCCTCTCTGACTCCCGAGAAGATATGATTGTCTGCTGGAACTGTGCTGTGCATTCCCGTCTGCCTGTTACACAAACACACGAGTCTTTTACAGTGATTGAAAGCAGGTGAAAGAGTGACAGAGTGGACAGAGAAATGGAGCAAGGGCAGTGAGATGATGTGTGTGCATGGTGGAAGGTGTGAGAGGAGGCCTGTGTTATATATGTGTGGTACCCATGTTTGGGATGCCACTATCACCCCAATCATGGCCCTAACTGCAGCCTGCGCTGCCTGAGGATACCCGTCATCTGGAGAGGCGCTGACAGCCTTTAAAGTCTCTTCCCCAGTTGCCTAGCAACGGCCCACGGAGGAGGCTGAGCTGGAGGGCACTGGGACCCCGGGGAGCCGGGCCGTTTGTTCCCAAGAGCGGGAATCTGTGGTGCCGGGGATTGGACGAGGAGTGGCGCCAAGGAGGAGGAAGAGGACCCGGGCGCACTGACCTGGCGGGAGAAAGCGGTGCGACGTGTGTGGGGTCCGGCGCGAGAGGAGTGGAGAGGTGCATGGTGGAGGAGGCTGACGGGACGCTGCCGGAGGAGCAGAAGGGACTGTAGTACGGTCCCTGCAGGGAGATGCAGCTGCGCTGAAGGGGAGCCAGGAGCCTTGACCTGCCCGCTAGCAGCGGAGAGAAGGAGCAGGGACCCGATAGCAGCATTGTACCTGGAAGCCGCTGTGGAGGCAGAGCACCCCAGCACTGAAGGGAACCCTGAACAGCCGGCCACTGCATCGCCGCAAGTCCTGGAGCGGTACGCCTGACTAAGGGTAAGCCTCAGGGGAAAACCCCGTGCCGCAGACACCAGCACACTTTGATCCGCACGCACACTGCAGGTGCGCTCATTGCATTTAACCCCCCGATTGATCGTTAATTGTGAGAGGCAATTGCTGCAGCCCAAGTACAGAGGAAGCAGGGTTTCTTTATATATATATATATATATATATAAAACCGGTGGAGGACTCCCACTAACTGTCACTTGACAAGAGAAAAGGGGGACGCCCCTGACCCTAAATAGGTAATACAACTGCTTCAACCCCCTGTTTGCCACCTCTCCAGTCATAGGGGCGCCTGACGCTGCCGAACCCCCTACTTTTCCGTGGATACAAATACGGTTAGTACCGTTAGCCGCTGCTACTGTGTTTTATTATGAACAGTTAGTTTTGCACACATCCCTACGAATACTTACCTTACGTCCACTGACGTCTCCCCAGGAGTTCTCTGCTAGAGTGCAAGAATTCTGTTAAAGGAACACTGACCGCAAACGCCCACTGAGGCGCAGGAACTGAATATTAGTGCCCGGCGTGTAGCGCCATCCTATGGACAGTTTAAGAAGTGTATCAGAATTACTGTCAGGACAATTCTTACCCTAAGATATCATTACATATGAAGTGATTGCTATTGCATGTGATGCATTTGATTGTTTGACCAAGTTATTGTCATGCTTTTGAGATATCTAGGCTGTGATTACTGTTATGGACAGGGAAAGAATCAGGGTATAGTAATGATGTCCAACCTATGCAATTGCTTCTAACGAGAATCGAGTTATAACGGTGACTGACACTTTCAGTTCAATAAATGGTTGTCACCGTCTCCATGTGTAGTAGTCCTTGAGCATATTGTGTCCTAGTCCTTCTGCCACAGCCTTACAAGTGATGGGAAGAATAGTCGCTGGCCTCGACATCGTTGAAGAGTGGATACGGTCGACCACGAAAACGACAGAGCTTCAGGTACGAACCCACTTTATAGCGATATTACTTATGTGCCAGAGCTGTTCAGGCTCCTTTGATCAATCAGCTTGGTGGTGGGTCCCAATTACAACGGACTGGAAGTCTCTCTGCATGGGGCCTCAGCAAGCTATTTTATCGTATTTGCTTTATGTTATTGATAACATGTTTTAATCCCCCTACTAATCCACCTGTTGTTTACTCCCCATTGTCTTCTCATCCCCTCCCCCCTATTTGCTCCCTAATTTTGGACTTAACTTCTGTGAATTTTAGTACACATCCTGCTTTGTGCAGTTGCTGAAGCTACCATCTGTAACTTACTAATTCATACAGTAACTCTCATTTATTTCTGCTCAAATTCTGTTGTACTTTCCTGTGCTGATACTGCCACCTACTGTCCCCCAGCTGCAACTGTGCTCTTCTCTGCAATCTCCCACTGTGTGGTGCACTTTTATGGACTTGTCATTCTGGGAACCTGTGTAGTGTGCACTTCATGACTGTCTCAACTGGTGCTTTCAAGGGAAGGATTGGCATCCCTGCAAATTGCTTATGCAGTGTGTATCCTGTTTGTTCACTGCTCATCTTATCCTTACACGTCCTCCTTCCATGTATTGCTTATTCGCACATTGTGATCAATGTAGTCCTCCCAACATGGCTGCCTTGCCTGGTGCCCTTGCATAGAATAAAAAATGCATGGCTCTGATGATCCTGCCATTTAATTTCTCCTTGCTGTCTGTCATCAGTTGCGGCCAGTGGTGGCTCTAGAGGAGAGGCTGCAGCACAGTCCAGAATTCAAACAGGGGAGCCACACCAGCTGCCACCCCAAGCGCTGCCAAACATCTCTGTCCGGGACTCAATGGCAGTTGGTGTGGCTCCCCTATTTGAATTTTGGACTGTGCTGCAGTCTCTCCTCTGGCGCCGCCACTGGTTGTGGTCATTACCTACTTTGCCCAATGTAATCTCCTATGCAGTGCACCTAAAATTACTGTCTCAGATCCATTGTGGGTAATAATCCCTGTAATTGATGACCCAAAATGGCGACCACATCATTATAATAATTCTATTGTCTCTATTTTACAGTAAGCAAACCCTCTTTATTGTGTTCATTGATTCTGTACTGAATTTTGATGGACTGGTAAGTTGTATCCTTTTCCTACAATGTCAAGCGCCTTAAATCCTATTTGAGCGCTGTATAAATAAAATTATTTTTATTATTATTTAGTCAAGTATGATGTTGATCCATTAATACAATCTTTGCACTGGTCTCACTAAAGGTGCCTACACACGGTGCGATTTGAACTACCGATACGGACTATATAGTCCATATCGGTAGAAAACATAGTACATATCGCACTGTGTGTATAGAGCTTTTTATGCCGATGCACGCTCCCGCAGGGTCGGTATCGCAAGAAAAATAGACTGTGCAGGCAGGTTCATTTTGACTAGAAAGTTATTAGTTTCTAGTATAGTCAAAATTGCACCGTGTTTATAGTCAATATTGGTGATTCTGGGCATGGGAAATCGCAAAGTCGAAATCAGCCTTTAGGCAGAACATCACCATGTCTATGCACCATAATAGTAGTGTGTTCAAGGCAATTATTCATTCTCATCAAAATTTATTTTTGTCTTTGTGTGTGTGTGTGTGTGTGTGTTTATTTATTATCTTTTTATGTATTTGTTTAACCTGGGGGGACACTGAAGACTCAAGGCCCATACACATTAGACGATGTCGCTCTGTGAGCGACATCGTCTAACGTCTCCCCCTCCCGGGCCGGCCGGTCGGCGGCCGCCTGTACGCACTGAGCGATATGACCGCTCATATCGCTCAGTGACGTCACGCCCCCGCCAGCCCTGCATGAAGGTCGTGGACGACAGTCCACATCCTCCATGCATGCCCTACCGACAGCGACGATCGTTGCCGACCCGCGGGGCCGCGCATCGGTCGTCGCTGGCGGCATACACACTTAACGATTAAATGAGCGACGTCGCTCAAGGAGGGGGAAAATGAGCGACGTCGCTCATTAGATCGTTAAGTGTGTATGGACCTTCAGAAATGGCTGTGATCGGTCCCCCAAGTAGAAAATCCAGAAAATAATAACTACAGTTTGATTTATATTCTCAAGTTAGTCACTATAAGTTGGCGCAGGTCAGAATGCTGGGTGAGGTATGTCATAGTTACCTTGTTGGCTTTTTGTAGTGCATGGGTCTTCAACCTGCGGCCCTCCAGCTGCTGTGGAACTATGCATCCCAGCATGCATTGCCTCAGTTTTACCATGTCTTAATGGCAAAACTGTGGCAGGTTGAGGACCCATGTTGTAGTGGCTTCAGTAGAAATGGTTCTTTACTTTCACCTGTCCTGGGGCCTATCACAATAAGATGGTAAGTACCTTCTGAATAAGAGTATTAGGACTTCTGCACACCAAGCCATGATTCTGATTTGAAGTAAAATTTAAAAAAGCAAGTAACCGTGCACCTTGAAAAACCATGCTGCACTGCAGGTGGTGCAGATGTAAAATGTGCAGAGAAATTTAGATTTGGGAGGGGCGTATGTAAATTGAAATCTAAATTGCTGTGTAAAAATAAAGCCATCTAAAATTTGTGGGCTACATGCAAAAGCAGCCATTATTTTTTTATTAAAAAAATAAAAGTCCCCTTGCATGGCAATATGGTTTGTTCCAGACACAAAGTTGCTTGGCTTTTTTTTTTTTTTTGCTTTACTTCCAAATCAGAATCTGTGCCTGTGTAGTGTAAGTCTATATCTAATACTTGAATAAAATATGTAATTTTTGTTCTCTTACGTGAATACATTATTTATTATGAATCAGAGACAACCAATCAGTAAAACTACTATGCAAAGACCTGGGTGATGGCCAGCAGCGATCATTGACAACGTACTTGTAATGACATAAAGGGCTTCATTCTGATGTAACTATGTATGTGTTGGCATCTACAGATTGTTCACATACTTTCTATGTGTCAGTGGCGTAAGTTCGTCCCAGTTGCCCAGAGGCAAGATAAATACTGTGTATATATATATATATATATATATATATATATATAGTGTTGTGAAGAAAAAAATTTATATATACATTTCATTGTCATTTATTTTAAATCACAAATTTCTTAGCAGTCATACACAGGATTAGAACCCATGACCTGTTATACGCAAGGCAGACACCCTACTGATCAAGCTATTTACTTAGAATTGTCAACTCAAAACCATTGCATTTAGGCAGACCTACGTAGTGTGCAACCACACACTACATAGAGCTGCTCAGTCACTCACAAGGCTGATCATTTCTCTGACAATTATTTTACAAGTGTCATACAGAGGAGTATATAGCTCCATCAGTAAGGTGCCCACTTCCAGTGTAATAGGTTCTGGGTTCTAATCCTGGGTATGACGCTTTTAAAATGTACATCTATAATAAAGAATGTGTGACTTGTATGGTGCAGGGACCAGGGGGAGGAGAGTTGTTGGTTATTAATTAACTTAATTGAATGGTGTTGCTGAACACGGATGGGAGGAGAGGTGCCTCCCACAGTTACACCTCTGCTATGTGTCCCGGGATGCATACACAACTTTGCGAATATTTGCATGATTTAAAGTGGTACATAAGCCACTAACATTAGCATATCATATCATTACGTAACAAATATTATTATAGGTGCTTGCAACAGGCAACGCTTTATACCAGACTACTTTCTGTGCACTGATGCCAACAAACGTAGAGTAGATAGATAGAGACAGACATACATCCACATATCTGTCATAAACAATCTTTCACTGTGTGGGGAAATTTAGTTTACACCTGGTGAGAAACACTTGGGCATGGAGAGAAACACTTGGGCATGGAGAGAAACACTTGGGCATGGTGAGAAACACTTGGGCATGGAGAGAAACACTTGGGCATGGAGAGAAACACTTGTTACATGGAGAGAAACACTTGGACACACTTGGACATTGAGAGAGACACTTGGGCATGGAGAGAAACACTGGGGCATGGAGAGAAACATTTGGGCATGGAGAGAAACACTTGGACACACTTGGACATTGAGAGAGACACTTGGGCATGGAGAGAGACACTGGGGCATGGAGAGAAACACTGGGGCATGGAGAGAAACACTGGGGCATGGAGAGAAACACTTGGGCATGGAGAGAAACACTTGGACATGGAGAGAAACACTTGTTACATGGAGAGAAACACTTGGGCATGGAGAGAAACACCTGGACACACTTGGACAAGGAGAGAGACACTTTGACATGGAGAGAGACACTTGAGCATGGAGAGAAACACTGGGGCATTAAGAGAAACACTGGGGCATGGAGAGAAACACTGGGGCATGGAGAGAAACACTTGGACATGGAGAGAGACACTTGGACATGGAGAGAGACACTTGGACATGGAGAGAGACACTTGGGCATGGAGAGAAACACTGGGTCATGGAGAGAAACACTGGGTCATGGAGAGAAACACTGGGTCATGGAGAGAAACACTTGGACATGGAGAGAAACACTTGGGCATGGAGAGAAACACTGGGTCATGGAGAGAAGCACTTGGGCATGGAGAGAAACACTTGTTACATGGAGAGAAACACTTAGGCATGGAAAGAAACACTTGGACATGGAGAGAAACACTTGGACACACTTGGACATGGAGAGAGACACTTGGGCATGGAGAGAAACACTGGGTCATGGAGAGAAACACTTGGACATGGGAGAAACACTTGGGCATGGAGAGAAACACTTGTTACATGGAGAGAAACACTTAGGCATGGAGAGAAACACTTGGACATGGAGAGAAACACTTGGGCAATGTATTCTGCACATCTACTATTTACTTTAATTCGCCAGGCACCTATGACTGCTTGTGGAGTGTCTTGTCTCCTTCCCTACTACTGCAGATTTCTGTATGTTGACATTTCTATAAAACGCATCCTTACTCAAACCCCATAATTAACATTTCCAGATATAATCCATTAAGGTAAAATATGCTCTGACAAAGCTATCACTAACCCAAACAATCATGGAATTATAGTGTTACATATGGAAAAATTGCTAGAAAAATTCTGTCAAATGTGGAATAAGACATACGTACAGTATAATCCACCAATACAGTAAATTGTGTCAGTGTTGCTCATCTCCACATGAAAGCATTGAAATAAATTGTTAAACAAAAATGGATTAGTGCCTTAAAGTGAAATACTATACATGCTGCTTGGAATGAACGCATTACCACAGTATATTCAGTTTAATGCAGTATTATAAAAGAAAAAAGGGTTACACATTAAATATGCCAATCTCTTTTCACCAGATTAATCCCATGAATGACCACACTTTGTTACACAGGCAATTTGGGATCGAACTACTTTCAAAAACTAGCACTGCACAATGCATGTCTGCTATTTCCAAGCAATCCAGCTACAGTCCTGTGCATATGTAACCTCTAGTCTTATTATAGCGAAAAGAACATAAAGATGTCACACGTCATAGCAGTAAAGTGATATTGATTTCTTGTCAGCAGTTAGACATCTCTACACTGAACAAAGATAGGTATTAGTGGGTAGTGCCAGCCAAATACCATTACAGACCAATGACAGATACATTCTGCAATGTTCTAGTAGAACTGCAGGATTTGATTATGATAACAACTCATGAAGCCAATTTGAGAAGGCTTTAGTGAGGCACTGAACTAAACAGAACATTGTGAGTTTTTTATAGATAATCTCCTATTACAACATATCCCTTCCAATCCGAATGCTTCCAAAACTAAGTTTTGCAATGCTAAATGCTTATGGATAGTGCTAGGACATTAAAATGTGGGGAGTACTTGCCTATTTTTATAATCTCCTTTCCGGGAGAAGGCGAAGGAGGAGATTCACGTGGCCAGTGGGGATCAGTATGATATCCCAGCTGTCGGGATCCCGTCAGTCAGGAGACCAACGCCAGGATGCCGACAGCTGGAATACCGGCGGCGTGTCCCTTCGAGAACTTGTTGCGCTCGCCACGCTTCAGTCGCCAAAAGGGATTATATTCCCGCTTGGGTGGTGGTGTGGGACCCAATCAAGTGGGGATTTCGGATGGCGGTTGGGATTCTGACTGCCGGTATTTCAGTGGGTGTTGGGATTCCGGCGTCAGTCTCCTGACAGCCGGGATCCCGAGAACTGGCAAACTGAATGCCTCCCGGCCAGTGATGGGGGCTGGGCGATTCGTGTCATTAGGCATCAGCCCTCAATAGAAAACAACACAAAGATGAATAGGGGGCAAGGCCGAAAAGACATGAAAAAAGTCACAAATATCATAGAATCGTGTCACTAGTCCTTGTCCCCTACTAGACTACGCCCATTATGCTATCCCTTCATGCTAGGGATGGACATCAGATGCCCACCATCCAGTGGCGTAACTACTGCCCCCCGCAGTCCTCGCGGTGGCTTGGGGGCGAGGGGATGCGGGGGCGCCACTGATTACAGCAGACTGACATGCGGACGAGCGCCCGCATGTCAGTCTGCTTTCTCCTTCCCGCCGCCGCTTGTTGGAGGGACACGGACGGCACAGCGTGTGCCTCTCCTGTGTCCCTCCTGCATCATCTCCGGCGGCCGCGGGTCTAATAGGGGGAAGTGCCGTCCGTGAGCTCTAATTGGCTCACGGACGGCACTTCCCCCTATTAGACCCGCGGCCGCCGGAGATGATGCAGCAGGAGGGACACAGGAGAGGCGATCTGTGCCCTCCGTGTCCCTCCAATAAGCGGCGACGGCGGCACTGGGGGGAATATCTGGCACTGGGGGGGGGGATGTCTGGCACTGGGGCATATATGGCACTGGGGGGGAGATCTGGCACTGGGGCATATATGGCACTGGGGGGGGGGGGATATCTGGCACTGGGGGGGGATGTCTGGCACTGGGGGGGATATCTGGCACTGGGGGGGGATGTCTGGCACTGGGGGGGAGATGTCTGGCACTAGGGGGGATATCTGGCACTGGGGCATATATGGCACTGGGGGGGGATATCTGGCACTGGGGGGGGGATGTCTGGCACTGGGGGGGATATCTGGCACTGGGGGGGATGTCTGGCACTGGGGCATATATGGCACTGGGGGGGAGATGTCTGGCACTAGGGGGGATATCTGGCACTGGGGCATATATGGCACTGGGGGGGGATATCTGGCACTGGGGGGGGGATGTCTGGCACTGGGAGGGGGATGTCTGGCACTGGGGGGGATATCTGGCACTGGGGGGGGATGTCTGGCACTGGGGCATATATGGCACTGGGGGGGGATGTCTGGCACTGGGGCATATATGGCACTGGGGGGGGATGTCTGGCACTGGGGGGGATGTCTGGCACTGGGGCATATATGGCACTGGGGGGGGGGATGTCTGGCACTGGGGGGGATGTCTGGCACTAGGGGGGATATCTGGCACTGGGGGAATATCTGGCACTGGGGGCATATGTGGCACTGGGGGGGAATATATGGCACTGGCGGCATATCTGGCACGGGGGGAATATCTGGCACTGGGGGCATATGTGGCACTGGGGGGGGATGTCTGGCACTGGGGGGGGATGTCTGGCACTAGGGGGGATATCTGGCACTGGGGGAATATCTGGCACTGGGGGCATATGTGGCACTGGGGGGGAATATATGGCACTGGCGGCATATCTGGCACGGGGGGGATATCTGGCACTGGGGGCATATGTGGCACTGGGGGGGAATATCTGGCACTGGGGGCATATGTGGCACTGGGGGGGGGTATATGTGTACCTGGCACATGGGGGGGGCTATATTTGGCACCGGGGGCATGTGAGTACCTGGCACCGCGGGGGAATATCTGGCACTGGGGTCATATGTGGCACTGGGAGCACAGCCCTAGCAACAAGGACTACCTCCTAGCAACGAGCATGACACCCAGTGCATGAAACACCTGACAACGAGCATGACACCCAGTGCATGAAACACCTGGCAACGAGCATGACACCCAGTGCATGAAACCCCTGACAACGAGAAGGTAATTGAAAAGTAATTAGAAGCCTTACTGTAGGACTTAATGTGTAATGGGCATTACGGTGTGTGGCATAATGTATCACGGACATTGCGGTGTGTCATAATGTGTCACAGGCATTACGGTGTATGGTATACTATATCGCGGGCATTGTGATATGTGGTATAATGTCTCAGGCTCATTGCAGTGTGTGGCATAATGTATCACGGACATTGCGGTGTGTGTCATAATGTGTCAGGCATTACGGTGTGTGGTATACTATATCACGGGCATTGTGGTATGTGGTATAATGTCTCAGGGTCATTGCAGTGTGGCATAATACATAACGGGCATTGCGGTGTGTGGCATAGGGTATAACGGGCAGGGCATTGCGGTATGTGTCACAGGCATTACGGTGTATGGTATACTATATCACGGGCATTGTGGTATAATGTCTCAAGGTCATTGCGGTGTGTGTCATAATGTGTCACAGGCATTGTATGTGCTATAATGTATCAGGGGCATTGCAGTGTGTAGCATAATGTATAACGGGCATTGCGATTCCTGTCATAATGTGTCGGGGGCATTACGGTGTGTGGCATAATGTGTCACAGGCATTACGGTGTGTGGCATAATGTGTCACAGGCATTACGGTGTGTGGCATAATGTGTCGGGGGCATTATGGTGTGTGGCATAATGTGTCATGTGCATTATTGTGTGTGGAATAATGTCTAAGGGCCATTGCAGTATGTGGCATAATGTATACTGGGCATTACTATAAGGAGGAAAAATGACAAATAATGTAAGGGGCATGAATCAGGATTATTTTTCTTTCCTGTGGTGGCTAACGTCTGGGCGTGCAGGTTGCAAAACTGGGGTATAAGGTAGTCTTTTCCTGCAATACCACGCCCTTTATGAGAAACCACGCCCATTCCAACAAAACCACGCCCCTTTTTTTGCAGCGCGCGCCTTAGGCGCGCGCATATTTATCCCTTTCTTGCTCCCAATTATGTGGCGGGTGGGGGTGGGGGGGGGGGGGGGGGGCGCCAACGAATTTTTTGGCTTGGGGGAGAAAAATTTCTAGTTACGCCACTGCCACCATCAAATGATGGCTGGGCTTCCACCATTGAATCTATTGATGCAATGGTAAGTTACCATGGCATCAAAAAAATTTGCTATAAAAAACATTCAGAAACCATGTATGTGCTTGTGTACTAGCAACCCGCGGCAGTTCACATTGTCAAACAGCTGAATTCAGCTGTATTTAATCATCATATGGCCATTATTTCCACACCAGCTACCATTGGAATGCCGCCATGATGGTGAGTGATAAGCCATCAAAAACTGATGTCCATCTCTACATCCTGCCAACTTTTCACTAGGAAGTGGTTGGCTACAGGAGGAGAAACCACTGTACCAAGAGCCAAGTGACTACCCAAAAACTCATGTGTCTCCTGTAGGATCCGAGAGAGTAGGTAAGTATGCCTTATACAAGCACCACTCAGACACCCGTCTTCTGTTATTTTCCACGAGAACGTGTGCCTGTGCGGAGTGCCACATTAAGTGCTGCTGTTACTTTGAGCTTTTCTGGAGGCTAGGCAAAGCATGGCTTTCGTATTTGTATTAAGAAATTACATCACATGGCATGATGCCAATAAACTAGTTAGCAAATGCATGGGAGACCTGATTTGGGTCTTATATGTAGGGATGACACTAATAGATCTCATAGTAACTGCTGTATTAGGTATCATAAGAACAAGTTTACATTGTAAAATACGAGACATTTATTGTAGTTTCAAGTGACTCCTCAAGATCTACCTGGCAAACCACAAAAAAAACAATAAAAAACAAAACAAGATTTTATTGGGAAAGAAAATAAATAAAAATAATGTAAAGAAGATGATAATTCTGTACTTGTGCATCTGGTCCTATAATTAGTACAAAGCCTGTTACATGTACATACAGTATATGTCTGGTATCTTCATACCGGCGGCTGGAGTGTTGGTGTCATTTTCTGGGGTTGCGCTTAGAAGGTATAAGTGTCTGTTGGTAGAACTGATGACACCTTTGTATGTGATATTGCCAGTATTTCCCAATATAATACTTGAAAAATAAAATAAATTGAGTTCCTTATTAGAGATGAGCGGGTTCGGTTTCTCTGAATCCGAACCCGCCCGAACTTCATGGTTTTTTTCACGGGTCCGAGCAGACTCGGATCCTCCCGCCTTGCTCGGTTAACCCGAGCGCGCCCGAACGTCATCATGACGCTGTCGGATTCTCGCGAGACTCGGATTCTATATAAGGAGCCGCGCGTCGCCGCCATTTTCACACGTGCATTGAGATTGATAGTGAGAGGACGTGGCTGGTGTCCTCTCCATTTAGATTATAAGAGAGAGAGATTTACTGGAGCTTAGGACTAGGAGGAGTACTGTAGAAGTGTAGAGAGTGCAGAGAGTTTACTAGTGAGTGACCACCAGACAGTGCAGTTTATTTAATATATCCGTTCTCTGCCTGAAAAAAGCGATACACACAGTGACTCAGTCACATACCATATCTGTGTGCACTGCTCAGGCTCAGCCCAGTGTGCTGCATCATCTATATATATTATATATCTGTCTGACTGCTCAGCTCACACAGCTTATAATTGTGGGGGAGACTGGGGAGCACTGCAGTGCCAGTTATAGGTTATAGCAGGAGCCAGGAGTACATAATATTATATAGTGAGTGACCACCAGACAGTGCAGTTTATTTAATATATCCGTTCTCTGCCTGAAAAAAGCGATACACACAGTGACTCAGTCACATACCATATCTGTGTGCACTGCTCAGGCTCAGCCCAGTGTGCTGCATCATCTATATATATTATATATCTGTCTGACTGCTCAGCTCACACAGCTTATAATTGTGGGGGAGACTGGGGAGCACTGCAGTGCCAGTTATAGGTTATAGCAGGAGCCAGGAGTACATAATATTATATTAAAATTAAACAGTGCACACTTTTGCTGCAGGAGTGCCACTGCCAGTGTGACTGACCAGTGACCTGACCACACTGACCACCAGTATAGTTAGTAGTATACTTATATTGTGATTGCCTGAAAAAGTTAAACACTCATCGTGTGACTTCACTTGTGTGTTGTTGTTTTTTTTATTCTATAAAAATAAAACTCATTCTGCTGACAGACAGTGTCCAGCAGGTCCGTCATTATATAATATATAATATATACCTGTCCGGCTGCAGTAGTGATATATATATATTTTTTATATCATTTATCATCCAGTCGCAGCAGACACAGTACGGTAGTTCACGGCTGTGGCTACCTCTGTGTCTGCACTCGGCAGGCAGTCCGTCCATAATTGTATACCACCTAACCGTGGTTTTTTTTTCTTCTTTATACATACATACTACTACGACATCTCTTTATCAACCAGTCTATATTAGCAGCAGACACAGTACAGTACGGTAGTTCACGGCTGTGGCTACCTCTGTGTCTGCACTCGGCAGGCAGTCCGTCCATAATTGTATACCACCTAACCTTTTTCTTTGCATCATGTGCTGATTGGGGAGGGTTTTTTGGAAGGGACATCCTGCGTGACACTGCAGTGACACTCCTAAATGGGCCCGGTGTTTGTGTCGGCCACTAGGGTCGCTAATCTTACTCACACAGTCAGCTACCTCATTGCGCCTCTTTTTTTCTTTGCGTCATGTGCTGTTTGGGGAGGGTTTTTTGGAAGGGACATCCTGCGTGACACTGCAGTGCCACTCCTAGATGGGCCCGGTGTTTGTGTCGGCCACTAGGGTCGCTAATCTTACTCACACAGCTACCTCATTGCGCCTCTTTTTTTCTTTGCGTCATGTGCTGTTTGGGGAGGGTTTTTTGGAAGGGACATCCTGCGTGACACTGCAGTGCCACTCCTAGATGGGCCCGGTGTTTGTGTCGGCCACTAGGGTCGCTAATCTTACTCACACAGCTACCTCATTGCGCCTCTTTTTTTCTTTGCGTCATGTGCTGTTTGGGGAGGGTTTTTTGGAAGGGACATCCTGCGTGACACTGCAGTGCCACTCCTAGATGGGCCCGGTGTTTGTGTCGGCCACTAGGGTCGCTTATCTTACTCACACAGCGACCTCGGTGCAAATTTTAGGACTAAAAATAATATTGTGAGGTGTGAGGTATTCAGAATAGACTGAAAATGAGTGTAAATTATGGTTTTTGAGGTCAATAATACTTTGGGATCAAAATGACCCCCAAATTCTATGATTTAAGCTGTTTTTTAGTGTTTTTTGAAAAAAACACCCGAATCCAAAACACACCCGAATCCGACAAAAAAAATTTGGTGAGGTTTTGCCAAAACGCGTTCGAACCCAAAACACGGCCGCGGAACCGAACCCAAAACCAAAACACAAAACCCGAAAAATTTCAGGCGCTCATCTCTATTCCTTATACTACTAAATGAAATTCCTATATCTTGTGTAAATAAGAAAAAATAAACTTCTTTTGAAGTCTGGCTTAGGGGTTAATATTAGCGCAGGTGCATCAAACTGAATATATTGCTGTACTTACATTGCTTCCATCTGTGGTTTCTAGCCCTGTCTGCATTGTATCAGGCAGAGTTGTTTATACCCACTGCCATGGGATATGACACGCTCCGCACTGGTTACCATTGTGTCCAGAGACCAGCTTTGTGTTGTCTCCCAGGACAAATAATATACACAGTTAAAAATATGGCACAAGCAGAAGTTAGATTACACGGGATCCGGTCTCTAGGTTGACAAAATTTAGGTCGACAATGCCTAGGTCGACCACTGTTGGTCGACAGTAAGTAGGTCGACATGGTTTCTAGGTCAACGGGGATTCTAGGTCGACGTGTACTACTGTAGGTCAACATGACAAAAGGTCGACATGCGTTTTTCACATTTTGTTAATTTTTTGAACTTTTTCATACTGTACGATCTATGTGGAGTACAATTGGGAACTGTAACCTTCCCGAAGCATGGCGAGCAAAGCGAGCCATGCGAGGGGACACGGTGCACTAATTGGGGTTCCCGGTCACTCTACGAAGAAAACGTCACCCAAAAAATTTTAAATACTCATGTCAACGTTTTTTCATGTCAACCTACTACATGTTGACCTAGAGTCCCTGTCGACCTAGAACCATGTCGACCTACTTACTGTCGACCAATAGTAGTCAACATAGACACTGTCGATCTAAGTCTAGTCTATCTAACATACCATGCCCGATTACAGCACCCGAAATTTTTTTTAATTATATTTGTTAAAAGATGCTAAGGGTATTTAAAAATAAGATTTTACTCACCGGTAAATCTATTTCTCGTAGTCCGTAGTGGATGCTGGGAACTCCGAAAGGACCATGGGGAATAGCGGCTCCGCAGGAGACTGGGCACAACTAAAGAAAGCTTTTAGGTCACCTGGTGTGCACTGGCTCCTCCCACTATGACCCTCCTCCAAGCCTCAGTTAGGACACTGTGCCCGGACGAGCTGACATAATAAGGAAGGATTTTGAATCCCGGGTAAGACTCTTACCAGCCACACCAATCACACCGTATAACTCGTGATACCATACCCAGTTTTACAGTATGAAAACAACTGAGCCTCTCAACAGATGGCTCAACAATAACACTTTAGTTAACAATAACTATGTACAAGTATTGCAGACAATCCGCACTTGGGACGGGCGCCCAGCATCCACTACGGACTACGAGAAATAGATTTACCGGTGAGTAAAATCTTATTTTCTCTGACGTCCTAGTGGATGCTGGGAACTCCGAAAGGACCATGGGGATTATACCAAAGCTCCGAAACGGGCGGGAGAGTGCGGATGACTCTGCAGCACTGAATGAGAGAACTCAAGGTCATCCTCAGCCAGGGTATCAAATTTGTAGAATTTTGCAAACGTGTTTGCCCCTGACCAAGTAGCAGCTCGGCAAAGTTGTAAAGCCGAGACCCCTCGGGCAGCCGCCCAAGATGAGCCCACCTTCCTTGTGGAATGGGCTTTTACTGATTTAGGATTCGGCAGTCCAGCCGCAGAATGCGCCTGCTGAATTGTGCTACAAATCCAGCGAGCAATAGTCTGCTTAGAAGCAGGAGCACCCAGCTTGTTGGGTGCATACAGGATAAATAGCGAGTCAGTTTTTCTGACTCTAGCCGTCCTGGAAACATAAATTTTCAAGGCCCTGACTACGTCCAGCAACTTGGAATCCTCCAAGTCCCTAGTAGCCGCAGGCACCACAATAGGTTGGTTCAAGTGAAAAGCTGATACCACCTTAGGGAGAAACTGGGGACGAGTCCTCAATTCTGCCCTATCCATATGGAAAATCAGATAAGGGCTTTTACATGACAAAGCCGCCAATTCTGACACACGCCTGGCTGAAGCCAAGGCCAATAACATGACCACTTTCCACGTGAGATATTTTAGATCCACGGTTTTAAGTGGCTCAAACCAATGTGATTTTAAGAAACTCAACACCACGTTGAGATCCCAAGGTGCCACTGGAGGCACAAAAGGGGGCTGAATATGCAGCACTCCCTTAACAAACGTCTGAACTTCAGGTAGTGAAGCTAGTTCTTTCTGGAAGAAAATCGACAGAGCCGAGATCTGTACCTTAATGGAGCCTAATTTCAGGCCCATAGTCACTCCTGCTTGTAGGAAATGCAGAAATCGACCCAGTTGAAATTCCTCTGTTGGGGCCTTTTTGGCCTCACACCAAGCAACATACATCCGCCATATGCGGTGATAATGCTTTGCAGTTACATCTTTCCTGGCTTTAATCAGCGTAGGAATGACTTCCTCCGGAATGCCCTTTTCCTTCAGGATCCGGCGTTCAACCGCTTCCCAACGGTTTACCAAAAGTTGGAAGACTTCTGGATGAAGTCCCCACTCTCCCGGGTGTAGGTCGTGTCCGCTGAGGAAGTCTGCTTCCCAGTTGTCCATAGAAACATAGAATTTGTCGGCAGATAAGAACCACTTGGCCCATCTAGTCTGCCCCTTATTTTTTTTTTTTTTTTTTATATTATTTTTTATCACTAACCTTATTTGATCCTTATTTCTTTGTAAGGATATCCTTATGTCTATCCCATGCATGTTTAAATTGCTCTACTGTCTTAGCCTCTACCACCTCTGATGGGAGGCTATTCCACTTGTCCACTACCCTTTCTGTGAAATAATTTTTCCGCAAATTTCCCCTGAACCTCCCCCCCTCCAGTCTCAGTGCATGTCCTCGTGTCCTATTGCTTCTCTTCATTTGGAGAATGTTTCCCTCCTGGACTTTGTTAAAACCCTTCATATATTTGAAAGTTTCTATCATGTCCCCCCTTTCCCTTCTCTGCTCCAAACTATACATATTGAGATTTCTTAGTCTTTCTGGGTATGTTTTGTGATGTAGGCCATGCACCATTTTAGTTGCCCTCCTTTGTACAGTTTCTAATGTATTAATATCCTTTTGAAGATATGGCCTCCAGAACTGAATACAGTATTCTAGATGAGGCCGTACTAATGACCTATACAGTGGCATTATTACTTCTTTCTTTCTGCTGCTGATTCCTCTCCCAATGCAGCCAAGCATCTGACTAGCCTTCCTCATTGCCTTCCACTCCCGGAATGAACACTGCTGACAGTGCTAAGACGTGATTTTCCGCCCATCGGAGAATCCTTGTGGCTTCTGCCATCGCCATCCTGCTTCTTGTGCCGCCCTGTCGGTTTACATGGGCGACTGCCGTGATGTTGTCTGATTGGATCAGTACCGGCTGGTTTTGAAGCAGAGGCCTTGCCAGACTTAGGGCATTGTAAATGGCCCTCAGTTCCAGAATATTTATGTGTAGGGACGACTCCCGACTTGACCAAAGTCCTTGGAAATTTCTTCCCTGTGTGACTGCCCCCCAGCCTCGAAGGCTGGCATCCGTGGTCACCAGGACCCAGTCCTGTATGCCGAATCTGCGGCCCTCTTGAAGATGAGCACTCTGCAGCCACCACAGTAGAGATACCCTGGTCCTTGGAGATAGGGTTATCAGCCGATGCATCTGAGGATGCGATCCCGACCACTTGTCCAAGAGGTCCCACTGAAAGGTTCTTGCATGGAACCTGCCGAATGGAATTTTGCTTCGTAAGAAGCTACCATTTTTCCCAGGACTCGTGTGCAGTGATGCACCGATACCTGTTTTGGTTTCAGGAGGTCTCTGACTAGAGATGACAGCTCCTTGGCTTTCTCCTGCGGGAGAAACACTTTTTTCTGTTCTGTGTCCAGAACCATCCCCAGGAACAGTAGGCGTGTGGTAGGAACCAGCTGTGACTTTGGAATGTATAGAATCCATCCGTGCTGTTGTAGCACTTCCCGAGATAGTGCTACTCCGACCAGCCACTGCTCCTTGGACCTCGCCTTTATAAGGAGATCGTCCAAGTACGGGATAATTAAAACTTCCTTTCTCGAAGGAGTATAATCATTTCTGCCATTACCTTGGTAAAGACCCTCGGTGCCGTGGACAGTCCAAATGGCAGTGTTTGGAATTGGTAATGGCAATCCTGTACCACAATCTGAGGTACTCCTGGTGAGGATGGTAAATGGGGACATGTAGGTAAGCCTCCTTGATGTCCAGGGATACCATGTAATCCCCCTCCTCCAGGCTTGCAATAATCGCCCTGAGTGATTCCATCTTGAACTTGAATTTTTTTATGTATGTGTTCAAGGATTTCAAATATAAAATGGGTCTCACCGAACCGTCCGGTTTCGGTATGTGGAATAGTAACCCCGTCCTTGTTGAAGTAGGGGCACCTTGACTATCACCTGTTGGGAATACAGCTTGTGAATTGCCTCTAGCACAGTCTCCCTGCCTGAGGGAGTTGTCGGCAAGGCAGATTTGAGGAAACGGCGGGGGGGAGACGCCTCGAATTCCAGCTTGTACCCCTGAAATACTACTTGAAGGATCTAGGGATCCACCTGTGAGCGAGCCCACTGATCGCTGAAATTTTTGAGGCGGCCCCCCACCGTACCTGGCTACGCCTGTGGAGCCCCCCCATCATGCGGTGGACTCAGAGGAAGCGGGGGAAGAATTTTGATTCTGGGAACTGGCTGACTGGTGCAGCTTTTTCCCTCTTCCCTCGTTTTACACGCTTGCATTTCTGAAGCCGAAAGGACTGTACCTGATAATACAGTGCTTTCTGAGGCTGTGAGGAAACCTGAGGTAAAAAATTTTCCTTCCCAGCTGTTGCTGTGGATACGAGGTCCCAGAGACCATCCCCAAACAATTCCTCACCCTTATAAGGCTCTATGTGCCTTTTAAAGTCAGCATCACCTGTCCAGTGGCGGGTCTCTAATACCCTCCTGACAGAATGGACATTGCATTAATTCTGGATGCCAGCCAGCAAAATATCCCTCTGTGCATCCCTCATATATAAGACGACGTCTTATGTTCTCAAAATAGTATCCCTGTTTGACAGGGTTACAGATCACGCTGCAGCAGCACTATCTGCAGGTCTCAGTCTAGTACCTGAGTGTGTAAATACAGACTTCAGGATAGCCTCCTGCTTTTTATCAGCAGGTACCTTCAAAGTGGCCGTATCCTAAGACGGCAGTGCCACCTTTTTTGACAAACGTGTGAGCGCCTTATCCACCCTAGGGGATATCTCCCAGCGTAACTTATCCTCTGGCGGGAAAGGGTACGCCATCAGTAACTTTTTAGAAATTACCAGTTTCTTATCGGGGGAACCCACGCTTTTTCACACTTCATTCACTCATTTGATGGGGGAACAAAACACTGCCTGCTTTTTCTCCCCAAACATAAAACCCTTTTTTAGTGGTACTTGGGTTAATGTCAGAAATGTGTAACACATTTTTTATTGCCGGGATCATGTAACGGATGTTCCTAGTGGATTGTGTATATGTCTCAACCTCGTCGACACTGGAGTCAGACTCCGTGTCGACATCTGTGTCTGCCATCTGAGGAAAGCGGGCGTTTTTTGAGCCCCTGATGGCCTTTGAGACGCCTGGGCAGGCGCGGGCTGAGAAGCCAGCTGTCCCACAGCTGTTACGTCATCCAGCCTTTTATGTAAGGAGTTGACACTGTCGGTTTATACCTTCCACCTATCCATCCACTCTGGTGTCGGCCCCACAGGGGGCGACATCCCATTTATCGGCATCTGCTCTGTCATCACATAAGCCTCATCAAACGTGTCGACACAGCCGTACCGACACACCGCACACACACAGGGAATGCCCTGACTGAGGACAGGACCCCACACAGCCCTTTGGGGAGACAGAGAGAGAGTATGCCAGCACACACCAGAGCGCTATATAATTTAGGGATTAACACTATATTGAGTGAATTTTTCCCAATAGCTGCTTGTATATACAATATTGCGCCTAAATTTAGTGCCCCCCCTCTCTTTTTAACCCTTTGAGCCTGAAAACTACAGGGGAGAGCCTGGGGAGCTGTCTTCCAGTTGCACTGTGAAGAGAAAATGGCGCCAGTGTGCTGAGAGAGATAGCTCCGCCCCTTTTTCGCTGACTTTTCTCCCGCATTTTTATGGATTCTGGCAGGGGTATTTATCACATATATAGCCTCTGGGGCTATATATTGTGATATATATGCCAGCCAAGGTGTTTTTATTGCTGCTCAGGGCGCCCCCCCCCCCCAGCGCCCTGCACCCTCAGTGACCGGAGTATGAAGTGTGCATGAGGAGCAATGGCGCACAGCTGCAGTGCTGTGCGCTACCTTGGTGAAGACTGATGTCTTCTGCCGACGATTTTCCGGACCTCTTCTTGCTTCTGGCTATGTAAGGGGGACGGCGGCGCGGCTCCGGGACCGAACACCAAGGCCAGTTCCATGCGGTCGATCCCTCTGGAGCTAATGGTGTCCAGTAGCCTAAGAAGCCCAAGCTAGCTGCAAGCAGGTAGGTTCGCTTCTTCTCCTCTTAGTCCCTCGCTGCAGTGAGCCTGTTGCCAACAGGTCTCACTGTAAAATAAAAAACCTAATTATATACTTTCTTTCTAGAAGCTCAGGAGAGCCCCTAGTGTGCATCCAACCTCGGCCGGGCACAAAATCTAACTGAGGCTTGGAGGAGGGTCATAGTGGGAGGAGCCAGTGCACACCAGGTGACCTAAAAGCTTTCTTTAGTTGTGCCCAGTCTCCTGCGGAGCCGCTATTCCCCATGGTCTTTTCGGAGTTCCCAGCATCCACTAGGACGTCAGAGAAATAAACATTATGTGAGATGCAAGAAGATGACCTCACCTTGTCTTCCTGATGTTAGGTTAAAAAACTCATAGTTTACCGCGTGGCACTGCTTGTCCATCACCCCTAGATGCATGTGCATAGATAGTTATAGTGGGTGCAGAAGCTGTCTTTATTACGGGGCCAAGGCTTAAGGTGCACCGGACCCAGGTCATATAATGAAGGCCCTGCAGATGTGGAGCTGTGGTGTGAGATTCAGAAGCTGCCAATAGGGATGGAGCACTTGAAGCTTCGTCATCGCAAATAAGATGAAAAACAAAGGCAAAAAATGAACTAGGGCATTACTATGATGCATAACATTACTTAGGGCACGACTATGGTGCATAACATTAACTAGGGCACTACTATGGGACGTAACATTAACTAGGGCACTACTATGGGGCATAACATTAACTAGGGCACTGCTATGGGACATAACATTAACTAGGACACTACTATGGGGCATAACATTAACTAGGGCACTGCTATGGGGCATAACATTAACTAGGACATTACTATCGGGCATAAAATTACCTAGGGCACTGCTATGGGGCATAACATTAACTAAGACACTACTATGGGGCATAACATTAACTAGGGCAAGACTATGTGGCATAACATTAACTAGAGCAAGACTATGGGGCATAACATTAACTAGAGCACTACTATGGGGCATAACATTATCTAGGGCACTACTACGGGGCATAACATTAACTAGGTCACTACTATGGGCCATAACATTTACTAGGGCAAAAGTATGGGGCATACAATTAACTAGGGCACAAGTATGAGGCATAACATTAACTAGGGCTCTACTGTTGGGCATAACATTAACTAAGGCACTATTATGGGGCATAACATTAACTAGGGCACTGCTATGGGGCATAACATTAACTAGAGCAAGTCTATGGGGCATAACATTAACTAGGGCACTACTATGGGGCATAACATTATCTAGGGCACTATTATGGGGCATAACATTAACTAGGTTGCTACTATGGGGCATAACATTAACTACGGTACTACTATGGGCCATAACATTTTCTAGGGCAAAAGTATGGGGCATACCATTAACCAGGGCACAAGTATGGGGCATAACATTAACTAGGGCACTACTGTTGGGCATAACATTAACTAGGGCACTACTGTGGGGCATAACATTAACTACTGCACTACTATGGGGTTTAACATTAACAACACTGTTATTGCTGCAGAGAAGTGTCTCATAGAAGCATTGGTGCTGGGGCCCATTGAAATTGTTGCTATAGGGCCAATAATGTTCTGCTATGCCCCTGCCTAGAAGCACCTGTCATATTAGACCCGGTACAGTAACTGCCAAATAATGCCATCTCAGTGCTGGCACTAGCATCTTGCACAGTGGTTCTGGCATAATAACTGCATGTAATGAACTTTCTATCACCATAGTAACATATGGGGCATTAATGAAAATGAAAGCAGAGAAATAATCACATTTAGAAGAATAGTTTCATTGTAGTTTTGGAGCTGTTTATAAGTATCTCCACTTGTTGCATATACTGTACATCAACAAATCTCATTTCCTTTGAGAGATATTTCTCCAGAATTCAGAGATGACTTTCTGACTGCATTAACCTGAGATCAACCAGTGGATGTAAAAGAGCTTGTTTTATATTCATGACATACAGTAATTAAATGCATGTTCACTCAGAGCTAGTACAGTGTACTGGAGAGGGCATATCTCCCTGGTGACATGGGCCAGGTAGACAATCCGTGTTGGCTTGTCTGTACACTACTCTACAGTCGAAACACAGTAGAATAATTAGCCTGTCCAATGATCCTCATGCACACTTAGCTCTCCATGTTACTTGTCTATAGGAAAGCTGTATCATGCATTGATACAGTGGAGAAGTTGCCCAAAGCAACCAATCTACTTTAAGCTGTCATTTCATACACTGTGCCAGACAAATGAGAGTAAGAGCTGATTGGTTGCACTGGACAACTGCTCCACTTTATCTCTCTCCAAGTCTTGATACATCTCCCCATGTGTGCTTATGTGCACTCAATGTTTGCTAACTCCACTCCTTTTTACACCAAGATAATACTCTAATTCATCTTTTCACACTAGAGAGAATATTTAGTAAAGCTCAATTTTGATGGATTTTAATCGATTTCATCTTAATCGATGTTGGGTTTCCAGGGCTAAAACGCATATTTACTAACATTTAAAAAATAATATTAAAAAAACCCCATCTCTTAGTAAATGTGTGTGTTTAACCCTGGAAGCCCAACATCGATTAAGATCAATTATAATCGATCTGAAATTGATTAAAATCAATCAGAATCGACCTTTAGTAAATATACCCCCCGTTGTGGAGAGTTACCAAAGCTTGGGCAGAGATAAAGTGGAGAAAGATAAAGTACCAACCAATCAGCTTCTTGCTGTCGTTTCATAGGCTGTGTTTGAAAAATGACATGAACTGATTGGTTGGCACTGTATCTCTCTCCAACATATCTCTCTCCAGGCTTTAATAAATATCTCCCTTGGTTTGTGACTGCAATCAATTGGACGTTACTAAATAAGTTTTTAATATTAGTTTACAAATTCAGGTATGTATGAGTGTGAAATGGACCAATATACAACCGTTAAGAGTTAATTAATTGCAGACATGATTACCCCATGCAATTTATCTGTATCCTTTCCTCTTTAAAGTCAAGTTTGCCTGACTGTACCAATAATATCGAATTCAGTAATAACCCATCTGTGATATCATTTTGTGTAACTTAGAATATTTTAATTGTTTTGCACTCATCAGATGATCTGGGGAAGAAACCACACGCCACATAATGCTAAACACTAATGTCTAAATACCTTACCTGCCAATACAATCAGTGTTGCCCAGGATACAGATCTCTTCCCTTTGCTCCCTAGGTTCTTGGCTTAGGTAATCTGGGCTAAACTGATTATTGATCTTTCAAAATCGTAGCAGCAATTATTCAAATTAGTCCAGGTTAGTTTAATTGGGAAATTAGAATAGAAAGTGAAGCAAAACTAAATCATATTGGCAGGTACAATACACCGCCCTGGCAGCAGAACGAAATAGTTGTTGTACTAATATACTGTATGTGTGTAGATTGCATGTATTGACAGTTTGATGCATTAAATTGTGTGATAATATTCTGCTCCTGCTTGATGCCCAATTGCAATAACGTGAAGTAAGAAATACAACTGACACCCCTATGCCCTCAATTCAATTACATTGAACTGAAGTATTAATTCACTTTGTCTCCCAACCTCCGTCTTTTAGCTTTGGGTCGTGCATGTGTTAGCCTCTCAACCAACCCTAGATTAAGCATGAATAACAGTTAAAATATAACTATTTTGGGAACCATTTTTTTTACATGTCCCCCAATGTTAATCATATACTGTACGGTGTTTGCTGGTATATTGTATACTGAAGTGAAAAGTCATGGGATAGGTGCCTAGTATCATGTAGGACCCTCTTTAGCCCGACGAAGTGCAGCAAATTGACATAGTATCGATTCCACAAGTGGACAAAAGACCTGTAGAGAGATGTTGACCATGCCACCTGGACAGCTTTCCACAGCTCCTTGATATTTGTAGGTGCAGGATCTTGGATGCAAACGGACCTCTTCACCATGTCCCATAAATGCTTAATTGGATTTATGTTGGGCGAACGTGGTGGTCACACCAGTTAGTATGCTCCAGAATGCTCCTCGAACCAATTCTGGACAACTTGGGACAGATGACACGGTGCATTATCCTGCTGGAATATTCCATCATTGTGGAGGTAAGTGTCCATAAAAAGCTGCAAATGGTCACCAAGCACTGCAACATAGCAGTAACCGGTTAATAAAATTTTCAGACAGACTAGCGGACCCAACCCATGCCACATGAACATACCCCACACCATCACTGAACCACCTCCAGCCTGCATGATGTCCCATGGAGCTAAAGAATATTGCACTGACCTGCTGAATATGTGTCCAGTAACTCCTGCATTTAATGTGGATGTGGTTTGAGCCAGTGTCACTGTTACCACAGACAATTCTGGCCAGATGCCACTGGTCACGATTATTACGCACCTGTGGTTGGCCACTGCGCTGTCCATGGTGGGTAGTAATGCTTTCCATGAGGTATTCCCGGTACACACGTGACACCGTAGATAGAGGAATATTGTATGTCCGCACAACTTTGGAAATGGAATGTCCCAACCACTGGGCAGCCACTATAATGCCCTGTTCAAACTCCAATAATTCATGTCATCTTGCCATGAACATCCTAACGGTGTTCATACTGACTAACAGATGTCAGATTACAACTGATGCAGGTCTGGGCATTCCCAAGACAACACAGTATGATTGTGCCACCTGCCATTACTTTTATATACTGCTATCCCATGACTTTCGACACTTCAGTGTATTAATGATGTTTTATGATGCACATTTATAATATACATTTGCTTATAGCAGTCAAAATTATCAATCTCAGCGTAAAATTAACCGCCAGTCTGTGAGGGCTCCCATTGTTTTGTATCCGATCTCTGCAGACATTGAGCTATCTAGACTCACTCTCCGCTGTGTGGGATCTCATCCAAATCTAAACACAGAAGAGCACAACCTGTCATGTGGGGACAGTGCTGTTTTATGTCCCAGAGTATTGTAATGGAACAAATGTCATCCAAATGAATGGTAATTGTTTCTGTGGTGCACTGTTACACGTCTTCCATAAGTATTCCCATGATCTATGTACGCAGCACTAGATTTGTGTTCACTGTGCGGCCATGATGCTGCAGTCCCACTGACTTACAATGAACAAGAATACAGATGAGAGATTCTGTTCTAGCCTCTACTCCTATTATCCCAACATCCATTGTGTCATATCTGTATTTTTTTTTTTTAATATAACATGAAAATATTGAACTACTCTTATATAGAATCAGAAATAAAAAAATATGGACCGCATTGAAAATCTGAGCGGGTCCTTAGATATCCTCAGCCCAAAGAACCTTCCTGAAATCCAGGTAATTATTGCAGGGCAATCTGGAGTACGTGCATGTGTGACCAGGGGCGTAAGTTCATGCCAGGCACCAGTTGGCGAAATAGAAGGTGGTGCCCCCGCAGTGGCTCTGGCTTGCACATGTACCGACGTCCCAGCGACTAACCAAAGGTACATCTGGGAGAATAAAAATTCCTTATTGCTGCTAATTGTGGTGATAAGGAAGCTTTATTTTCAGGTGCTGGCTGCAAATTATAATAAATAAAGCTCTGAAGAGGGGTTTAATCAAGCTCGGAGAGAGATAAAATTGTGAGAGATAAAGTACCAGCCAATCAGTTTCTGCCTTACATTTTAAAGGCTATGGGTTTTCGCACAGCGTGCAATCAGATCTGAACTGCGCATGCGTAGTAGCCGGCGTGTCGTACAACAGCACTGGGCACGGGTGCCTAGCGACGGGATGATGCGAAAAATCCGAACGCACGGGCACTCGCAAGAAGATTGACAGGAGAGGTCATTTGTGGGTGGCAACTGACCGTTTTCCATGAGTGTCCGGTAAAATCGCAGGCGGAATCAGGCGTTTTGAGGGAGGCTGTCTGACGTCAGCAACGGCCCCGATCAGCAGGAAAGAATCGCAACGGCTGAGTAAGCCCTGGGCTGCGCAGAGACTGCACAAACTGATGTTTGTGCAGCTCTGCTAATGAAGCGATCGCACACTTGCACAGTGTTTTCCCCTCCCCCTGTAAGCGGTGACTATCTGACCACAGGGCATCAAAAAACGTAGCCCAGCGATCAAATCTGATTAGGCCCTATGTTTGAAAAATGACAGTTAGGAGCAAATTGGTTGGCACTTTATCTCTCACAATTTTATCTCTCCCCAAGCTTTGATCAATACCCTCCCCTAAAAGTTTTAGTATAAAAATTAGTGCATTTTTTAAAAAACAACTTCTGCTTTACGGTCTTTCCTCATATAAGGCACAGCAGCAGAGCTGTAGCTCACTATATACAGTACACCAGTAGTTCTCAAACTGTGTGCCGTGGCACCCTGGGGTACCCTGGGACAGTTGCAGGGGTGCCCTGGGTTGGTGGTCCAGGACCAATTCAAATAATTAATGGTTAATGTAATATGCAAAACCAGTGCTGGTGGTTGTGAATCATAAAATATGTGGACAATCAGAAGCAAATCTTGGGGGTTATTCAGGTGTGTTAGCAAACTAAAAATGCACACTAATGGGCAAAACCATGTTGCACTGCAGGTGGGGTAGATGTAACGTGCACAGCACAGAGGTTTAGATTTGGGTGGGTTAAATTGTTTCTGTGCAGGGTAAATACTGACTGCTTATGTTTTACAGTGCAGTTTATACACTGCTCAAAAAAATAAAGGGAACACTAAAATAACACATCCTAGATCTGAATGAATGAAATATTCTTATTAAATACTTTGTTCTTTACATAGTTGAATGTGCTGACAACAAAATCACACAAAAATTATCAATGGAAATCAAATTTATTAACCCATGGAGGTCTGGATTTAGAGTCACCCTCAAAATTAAAGTGGAAAACACACTACAGGCTGATCCAACTTTGATGTAATGTCCTTAAAACAAGTCAAAATCAGGCTCAGTAGTGTGTGTGGCCTCCACGTGCCTGTATGACCTCCCTACAACCCACACAAGTGGCTCAGGTAGTGCAGCTCATCCAGGATGGCACATCAATGTGAGCTGTGGCAAGAAGGTTTGCTGTGTCTGTCAGCGTAGTGTCCAGAGCATGGAGGCGCTGCCAGGAGACAGGCCAGTACATCAGGAGATGTGGAGGAGGCCGTAGGAGGGCAACAACCCAGCAGCAGGACCGCTACCTCCGCCTTTGTGCAAGGAGGAACAGGAGGAGCACTGCCAGAGCCCTGCAAAATGACCTCCAGCAAGCCACAAATGTGCATGTGTCTACTCAAACGATCAGAAACAGACTCCATGAGGGTGGTATGAGGGCCCGACACCCACAGGTGGGGGTTGTGCTTACAGCCCAACACCGTGCAGGACGTTTGGCATTTGCCAGAGAACACCAAGATTTGAAATTCGCCACTGGCTCCCTGTGCTCTTCACAGATGAAAGCAGGTTCTCACTGAGCACATGTGACAGACGTGACAGAGTCTGGAGATGCCAAGGAGAACGTTCTGCTGCCTGCAACATCCTCCAGCATGACCGGTTTGGCAGTGGCTCAGTAATGGTGTGGGGTGGCATTTCTTTGGGGGGCCGCACAGCCCTCCATGTGCTTGCCAGAGGTAGCCTGACTGCCATTAGGTACCAAGATGAGATCCTCAGACCCCTTGTGAGACCATATGCTGGTGCGGTTGGCCCTGGGTTCCTCCTAATGCAAGACAATGCTAGACCTCATGTGGCTGGAGTGTGTCAACAGTTCCTGCAAGATGAAGGCATTTATGCTATGGACTGGCCCGCCCGTTCCCCAGACCTGAATCCAATTGAGCACATCTGGGACATCATGTCTCGCTCCATCCACCAATGCCACGTTGCACCACAGACTGTCCAGGAGTTGGCGGATGCTTTAGTCCAGGTCTGGGAGGAGATCCCTCAGGAGACCATCCGCCACCTCATCAGGAGCATGCCCAGGCATTGTAGAGAGGTCATATAGACACGAGGAGGCCACAGACACAACTGAGCCTCATTTTGACTTGTTTTAAGGACATTACATCAAAATTTGATCAGCCTGTAGTGTGTTTTTCCACTTTAATTTTGAGGGTGACTCCAAATCCAGACCTCCATGGGTTAATAAATTTGATTTCCATTGATAATTTTTGTGTGATTTTGTTGTCAGCACATTCAACTATGTAAAGAACAAAGTATTTAATAAGAATATTTCATTCATTCAGATCTAGGATGTGTTATTTTAGTGTTCCCTTTATTTTTTTGAGCAGTGTATTTCAGTTTGAACACACCCCACCCAAATTTAAATCTCTCTGCACACGTTACATCTGCTCCACCTGCAGTGCAACATGGTTTACCCATTAGTGTGCTTTTTTTTAGTTTGCAAACAAACTAAAAAAGTTGTCCCACACCACACAACTGAACCTAAGGATGACATATAGACACAATTTTCTTAATTTAATATCTTTCTAAATTTCTCAATAAGAACTTTTTGTCCTAGGGGTGATGTGAAAAAAATCTGATACTCTAGGATGCCGTGATTCAAAAAGGTTTGGGAACAACTGCAGTACACACTTTGATCTGTTATTAGACATATTCCTGACTCTTCAGCTGTAAGGGTCTTCAAGGGGGGTTTCTGAGCTTGGAGAGCAATCAGCAGTGACTGCCCCAAATCACTAGGAAATGAGTGGAGAGAGATATTTTCTTGTTTAGCAGCCCCCTCTGTCTTTCTTTCTTGGGGCTCCTCTGACAGCTGGAGCCTGACGGCAAATGCCTCTTCTCTCTGGGAGTTACGCCAAACTCCAGGTATGCTCATTTCTATTTAGAAACTCATTCATTCAGTTTTCTTATTGAGTAAAATGACTCTTTAGCCTCATTGGTACAGGATCTCCTGAATAGAATACTGCACTCTAATGTTTGGTGGCAACTAATTGATTACGCATGCCTAGAAAAATCATTCCTTGACGTTTATTCCAAATTTGTTAACTGACATAAAGGATCACTTATTATTTATTTCTTCTTTCTGCAACTTTTCCCATGCAAACAACGCTACCAATTTCACCATAGCACAAAAGTGGCCACCATGTACTAGCCAAGTATCACAGCATGTTTCAATATATCATGGCAAACAGGTCCTGTGATGGTCAAGGTGGAACAGTGACTCTGCAGGTAGGGGCAGACAATAGTTAATATTATCTTCCAGTTACTAAGGGGTATATTCAATTAAAATCGAAACTGCCATCTTGTCGGAAAGACGGCAGTTTTCGACTTTTTAAGGTCGGAAGGGGTTCCGACTTATTAAATACCCCCCTCAGTTTTCCAACAAGTCTGGAAATTCGACTTGTCGGAAAGCATGTGGATCAGCGGAATAGCAGCTGATCCGGATGCTTCTGTCGGAAACGGGACCAAATTCTACAGGTTTTGGTCCCATTTCCGACAATCTCAATCCGACTTTAAAAAAAGTCGGATTGAGGTAAGGAGACGGGGGAGCGAGGACATGTGGAAGGGAAAGGAGATGGAGTGGGGACAGCTAAGAGGAGTAGACGGGTTGTGATGGAGCAGGTCTTCACAGCGGGGGAGAGCAGGGAACCCTGCGGCTGCAGCAGTATAGCAGGAGGATGGGGCGCCAACGTTCACGGCAGCGTCCATCCGCCTCCAACAAGCCAGGTCCCACTTGCCGGAGCCGGGTGGACACTGCTGTTGTGAGGTCTGGCGGCAATGCCCCATCCTCCTGCTACGCTGCCGCAGCCATGGGGTTCCTGCTCTCCCCCGCTGCGATTACCTGCTCCGCGAGGGCGCTGCGATTACCTGCTCTGGGGATCTGAGGCTCTGCTAGCGGGGACTTGTGTCTGTACTTTCCAACAATAATGTCAATCCGACTTTAAAATGCACTTTGAATAGTGCATTGAATAGTGCATTGTTGGATCCTTTCCGACAATGGGCCTAATTCAGAGTTGATAATTCGTATCTCTGCGCACTGAGTGGTAAATGTTCGGGCTAGCTGCTGCACCTAAGTGACTAGCCTACAGACAATAATTGATGATTAAAGGTGCTGCGCTCGGCCCTATCTGCTAACTACAAGTGTCTCGTGTGAAAGTGGAAATTAAGGCCCTCATTCCGAGCTGTTCGCTCGCTAGCTGCTTTTAGCAGCCGTGCAAACGCTAAGCCGCCGCCCTCTGGGAGTGTATCTTAGCTTAGCAGAAGTGCGAATGAAAGGATCGGCTACAAAATAATTTTGTGCAGCTTCAGAGTAGCTCCAGGTCACTGCAGACTATTTAGTTCCTGTTTTGACATCACGAACAAGCCCTGCGTTCGGCCAGCCACGCCTACGTTTCACCAGCCACGCCTGCGTTTTTATCTGGCATGCCTGCATTTTTAGACTCACTCCCTGAAAACGGTCACGTGACACCCAGAAACACAAACTTCCTGTCAATCACTCTGCGGTCAGCAGTGTGACTGAAAAGCTTCGCAAGACCTTGTGTAAAACGACATTGTTCATTGTAAGAGTACGACGCGCATGCGCATTGCGCCACATACGCATGCGCAGAACTGCAGTTTTTTTGCCTAATCGCTGCGCTGCGAACGAAAGCAGCTAGCGATCAACTCGGAATGAGGGCCTAAATGCGGTATAATGCAATGTAAAAAAAAAAACTATCACAATAAGTAGATTTCAAAACTTTACTGGTAAAATAGACAAAAGATATCAATAAGCTGATACTGCCACAAGGGTCTGTGATATGAGCGGGACATCAAATAGTCAATTGGTGTTTTATAACAACATATTGAAATAATGAAAATGTCCTGCAATGCATAGTATCTAAGGGGGTCATTCTGAGTTGTTCGCTCGCTGCTGATTTTCGCAACGGAGCGATTAAGGCAAAAATGCGCATGCACATGGTACGCAGTGCGCATGCGCTAAGTATTTTAGCACAAAACTTAGTAGATTTACTCACGTCTGAACGAAGAAATTTCATCGTTGAAGTGGAAACTGACCGTTTTCTGGGAGTGTACGGAAAAACGCAGGCGTGCCAGGATAAAACGCGGGAGTGTCTGGAGAAACGGGGGAGTGGCTGGCCGAACGCAGGGCGTGTTTGTGATGTCAAACCAAGAACGAAATGGGCTGAGCTGATCGCAGTGTAGGAGTGAGTCTCGAGCTACTCAGAAACTGCTAAGAAATTTCTATTCGCAATTCTGCTAATCTTTCGTACGCAATTCTGCTAAGCTCCCAGAGGGCGGCGGCCTAGCGTGTGCAATGCTGCTAAAATCTGCTAGCGAGCGAACAACTCGGAATGAGGGCCCAACTCCTGGTCGATACTGTTTATAGGTACAATGCCTGACCCTAATTAATTCAGAGTTGATAGTAGCAGCAAATTTGTTAGCAGTTGGGCAAAACCAAGGCCTTCATTCCGAGTTGTTCGCTCGCTAGCTGCTTTTCGCAGTATTGCAAACGCTAGGCCGCCGCCCTCTGGCAGTGTATCTTAGCTTAGCAGAAGTGCGAACGAAAGGATAGCAGAACTGCTACTAAATAATTTGCTGCAGTTTCTGAGTAGCTCCAGACCTACACCTAGACTGCGATCAGCTCGGTCCGTTTAGTTCCTGGTTTGATGTCACAAACACGCCCTGCGTTCGGCCAGCCACTCCCCCGTTTCTCCAGCCACTCCTGCGTGCCATGCGCATGCGCAATTTTGCCATTTTTTTACTTAATCGCTGCACTGCGAAAATCGGCAGCGAGCGATCAACTCGGAATGACCACCCATGTGCACTGCGGGGGGAGCAGATATAACATGTGCAGAGAGAGTTAGATTTGGATGTGGTGTGTTCAAACCGAAATCTAAATTGCAGTGTAAAAATAAAGCAGCCAGTATTTACCCTGCACAGAAACAAACTAACCCACCCAAATCTAACTCTCTCTGCAAAGTTATATCTGCCCCCCCCCCCCTGCAGTGCACATGGGCCCTCTTTCCGAGTTGATCGCTCGCTAGCTACTTTTAACAGCAGTGCACACGCTAGGCCGCCGCCCTCTGGGAGTGTATCTTAGCGTAGCAGAAGTGCGACCGCAAGGTTAGCAGAACTGCACGTAAAAATTTTCATGCAGTTTCTGAGCAGCTCCAAACCTACTCCTAGCTTGAGGCCAGCCACTCCCCCGTTTCCCCAGGCACGCCTGCGTTTTTACCTGTCACGCCTGCGTTTTTTTAGCACACTCCCTGAAAACGGCCAGTTACCACCCAGAAACACCCACTTCCTGTCAATCACTCACCAATCAACAGAGCGACAGAAAAGCGTCGCTCGGCCCTGTGTAAAACTGCATAGTTTTGTATGAAAGTACTTCGCTCGTGCATACTGCGGCCCATACGCAGTTTTGCCATTTTTTACCTGATCGCTGCGCTGTGAAAATCGGCAGCGAGCGATCAACTCGGAATGAGGGCCATGGTTTTGACAAACTGCTAACAAATGTGCTGCTGCGATCAACTCTGAATTACCCCCCAGTGTTTGTTGGAAAGGATCCGACTTGAATTGAATATACCCCTACTGTAAGTCTTGTTTTTAGGTGTAGAGTCCTATGCCTGCACAGTGTAATAAAATTGCATTATGATCATGTCTAGAGGTCAGCCCAGATCATGTAGGGTAAACGTAGTATTATGGTGGTCATTCCGAATAGATCGCACGTAGCAACTTTTTGCTGCTCGTGCGATCAACTTGACGCCGCCTATGGGGGAGTGTATTTTAGCATAGCAGGGCTGCGATCGTGTAGCCCTGCTATGCAAAAAAAGTTTTGTGCAGAACAAGACTAGCCCTGCACCTACTTACCCAGTGCGACGGATCCAGCGATGAAGGTCCCGGCTGTGACGTCAGACACCCGCCCTCCAAACACCTGGACGTCCGCCCTCCAAACACCTGCGTTTGCCTTACCAAGCGCGGGAAACGATAAATAGATGCCCTGATCCTCCTTCCCGCTGTCAATCTTCTTGCGATTGGGCCTGCGATCGCTTTCTTTGGTCCTGGTGCAGCCGCAGTTCCGAACCGTTCGCACCGCAGCGAAGAACTGCCGCGTGCGAACGGGTCGAAATGACCCCCTATATCTGTCTAATTACCAAATATTATAGCTGTATTAGGATCAGTGCCGTCACTAGACATTTTAGCGCTGTGTGCAAGAAATGGCATTGGTGCCCTCCCCACTTTATACAAAATAGAGGCCACAAAATAATACCAATTCATATTACAGTGCACAGTAGTCTCCATTATTCAAATTACGCCGCACAGTAGCGCCACTACACCAGGTAGAGCCCCTTTTGCACATTACGGCAGCCAGTCCCCCTTTTTACACATTACGGCAGCCAGTCCCCCTTTTTACACATTACGGCAGACAGCGTCCCCTTTTTACACACATAACGGCAGACAGCGTCCCCTTTTTACACATTAGGTAGACAACATCCCCTTTTTACACATTACAGCAGACAGCGTCCCCTTTTTACACTTTACGGCAGACAGCGTCCCCTTTTTACACATTACGGCAGACAGAGTCCCCTTTTTACACGTTACGGCAGACAGCGTCCCCTTTTTACACATTAGGTAGACAGCATCCCCTTTTTACACATTACGGCAGACAGTCTCTCTTTTTACACAATACGGCAAACAGTCCCCCTTTTTACACGTTACGGCAGACAGCGTCCCCTTTTTACACATTACGGCAGACAGCGTCCCCTTTTTACACTTTACGGCAGACAGCGTCCCCTTTTTACACATTACAGCAGACAGAGTCCCCTTTTTACACATTACGGCAGACAGCGTCCCCTTTTTACACATTAGGTAGACAGCGTCCCCTTTTTACACATTACGGTAGACAGTCTCTCTTTTTACACAATACGGCAGACAGTCCCCCTTTTTACACATTACGGCAGTCAGCATCCCCTTACAATGCCCACAGCAGTAGTGCCCCTTACACTGATAATGCCCACAGTAGTAGTGCAGCTTACACAAAATACCCACAGTAGTTGTGCCCCTTACACAGATAATGCCCACAGTAGTTGTTTCCTTTAATACAGATAATGCCCACAGTACTTGTGCCCCTTACACAGATAATGCATAGTAGTTGTTTCCCTTAAACAGATAATGCCCAGAGTAGTAGTTGTACCCCGTACACAGAAAATGCCCACAATAGTTGTTCCCCTTACACAGATAATGCCCACAGTAGTTGTGCCCAGTTGAGATCCCTACTGCAGGTGAATGGAGCCCTCAGTGCCCATCATCTGGTGCTGCAGTTTAATTATAAAGAGTCAAGGCAGGGAGGCTGGTGTGCCCACTCAAACATGTATCCAGCCATAGCACAGTTTGTACTTCATTTAATCTGCGGCATGACGTCATGACGTCACATCGTCATTACATGCAATGGAGTAGTTTCCGCTGAGTACGGAAACAGCGACACTGAACAGGCTGGGAGCTGCTGTGTTGTAGTAACACAGGCTGCCGGCTTACTTGCGTGTTTTGTCCAGAGCGCTAATCCTTTATCCTAAAACTCCCTCTAGTGCCTAACCCTACCCCCCACCTTGTAGCCTAACCCTAATGTTGACATTCTGTGCAGGGCCGCACTGTGCTGCTATTGTCCTCTTCCTTTATTCCTTTCATGCCCCGATGACGCTAGCTGCAGTGCTGCCCACTGTAATATATAACTGTGCGCCCAGCTCCTTCTTTGTCGAGTGCGCCGCTACATACATTACACAGAGTGTACAGCGATGAGCCGCTGTGTTTGGGTGGGTAGGGGCAGTGACTGAGCACCGCAGGCAGCAGGACTTGAGTAAGGCAGGTCAGACAACCCAGGCCAGCCCAACTCCCAGCAGCAGAGTCAGCCAGTATCCCCCAGATTGGAGTGGGAGGGACAGCAGCAGCCAGCAGCAGTAGGTGCAGCACTGAAGTAGACTGCATAAGCACTACTCTGTGGGCATAACGTGTGTAAGGGGCAAAACTACTCTGTGGGCATAATGTCTGTATAGAGCACTACTATGTGGGCATATTGTGTGTAAGGGAAACTATTACTCTGTAGGCATAACGTGTGTAAGGGGAACTATTACACTGTAGACATATTGTATGTAAGGGGCACTACTGTGTGGTGAATGTGAATAACGATACTACATACTGTATGGTGTAATGTGAATTGGTACTATTCTGTGGCCATGCCCCTTCTCCATGAAGTCACACCCCTATATGTTTGATGCACGCCTCCAGTGCGCACTGTCCTTATGTTGAATATAGGTGGGGGGCGGGGGGCACCAATTCTCCTTTTGGTACAGGGCATCAAAATGTCTAGTTACGGCTCTAGTGCAAGGTTTTAGAACCTGATGCTTAGTACAGTACATAACCACAGTGTGCTATGTTGGTATAGCACGTTATGGTTCTATTATGATTATATCCAGTGTTCAAGTCAAGTTGAGAAGATGTAGTCATGTGAAAGTGTAGTATCCTATGTCAGTATAGCACATATTATGACTGTATTATGATTATGTCCAGTGATCCTGTCATGTGGAGTGTGTGCAGTGTTGGGTAGGCATACGGCTAATCACCTCACGAGATCCTGAAAAATTTTTCGGACAAAAAAACAGGAAAATTGGATAGTTTTAATAAAAAATCGACAATAACAAGAATAAAAAAAACACATCTCCCCCCCCCCCCCCCCCCCCATTTTCATGCCCCAAAAATTTCAGTGGCTAATTGGATACCTCCCTAGTGTCCTATGTGATTTAATTCACTTCTGGTAATGGCGGGTGGTCAGGTCATGTTTGGTAAAGGAATCATGTTTATCCAGTAACACGTACCAACTGCAAAGTAGTTTTTGATTACCTTCATATTATGGGGTTAAAGATAAAGACAGAATACAAAATCTCCAATAATTTATTTTGACAGTACTGTAGTGTGCAGTACATAGAACTGAATGGAGAAAGAGGAGTAGGACACGGTGGATGAAGCAGTTAATAATCTGTAATATGGTTGGCGTTTGATAGTAATAACAGATGTAATGTATGAAAAGGGTCAGTACACTGCTCTGCATCCAGATTAAGGTGCAGCTGACTGGACAATGTATGACTTGCTCACAATAACACATAAATCACCTCTATGAACACTCTGTGCAAATGACACAGGTCACTGAGAATTTACAGTCTTGTTTTTTTTTGATCACATGTTGAGGGCTGATAAATGATGGGGGTATAATGCTGTACGTGCCACTTACTTGCACAGTAATATCAAATTAATACATTCTACAAGCATAAACACAATTGTACTAATGCCTATTTCCCATAACTGCAGGAAGGGGGTTAAATGTAAACTAAACCTCAAACACTATAAAATAGAGATGAGCGGGTTCGGTTTCTCTGAATCCGAACCCGCCAGAACTTCATGTTTTTTTTCACGGGTCCGAGCGACTCGGATCTTCCCGCCTTGCTCGGTTAACCCGAGCGCGCCCGAACGTCATCATGACGCTGTCGGATTCTCGCGAGGCTCGGATTCTATCGCGAGACTCGGATTCTATATAAGGAGCCGCGCGTCGCCGCCATTTTCACACGTGCATTGAGATTGATAGGGAGAGGACGTGGCTGGCGTCCTCTCCGTTTAGACACTTGATTTACTAATTTTGGGGAGCATTAGGAGTACTCAGTAGTGTACAGTGCAGAGTTTTGCTGATAGTGACCAGTGACCACCACTTTTATTTATAATCCGTTCTCTGCCTGAAAAAAGCGATACACAGCACACAGTGACTCAGTCACATACATACCATATCTGTGTGCACTGCTCAGGCTCAGGCCAGTGTGCTGCATCATCTATATATATTATATATCTGTCTGACTGCTCAGCTCACACAGCTTATAATTGTGGGGGAGACTGGGGAGCACTACTGCAGTGCCAGTTATAGGTTATAGCAGGAGCCAGGAGTACATAATATTATATTAAAATTAAACAGTGCACACTTTTGCTGCAGGAGTGCCACTGCCAGTGTGACTAGTGACCAGTGACCTGACCACCAGTATATAATATTAGTAGTATACTATCTCTTTATCAACCAGTCTATATTAGCAGCAGACACAGTACAGTGCGGTAGTTCACGGCTGTGGCTACCTCTGTGTCGGCACTCGGCAGCCCGTCCATAATTGTATATACCAGTGACCTAACCGTGGTTTTTTTTTCTTTCTTTATACATACATACTAGTTACGAGTATACTATCTCTTTATCAACCAGTCTATATATTAGCAGCAGACACAGTACAGTGCGGTAGTTCACGGCTGTGGCTACCTCTGTGTCGGCACTCGGCAGCCCGTCCATAATTGTATATACCACCTAACCGTGGTTTTTTTTTCTTTCTTTATACATACATACTAGTTACGAGTATACTATCTCTTTATCAACCAGTCTATATATTAGCAGCAGACACAGTACAGTGCGGTAGTTCACGGCTGTGGCTACCTCTGTGTCGGCACTCGGCAGCCCGTCCATAATTGTATATACCACCTAACCGTGGTTTTTTTTTCTTTCTTTATACATACATACTAGTTACGAGTATACTATCTCTTTATCAACCAGTCTATATATTAGCAGCAGACACAGTACAGTGCGGTAGTTCACGGCTGTGGCTACCTCTGTGTCGGCACTCGGCAGCCCGTCCATAATTGTATATACCACCTAACCGTGGTTTTTTTTTCTTTCTTTATACATACATACTAGTTACGAGTATACTATCTCTTTATCAACCAGTCTATATATTAGCAGCAGACACAGTACAGTGCGGTAGTTCACGGCTGTGGCTACCTCTGTGTCGGCACTCGGCAGCCCGTCCATAATTGTATATACCACCTAACCGTGGTTTTTTTTTCTTTCTTTATACATACATACTAGTTACGAGTATACTATCTCTTTATCAACCAGTCTATATATTAGCAGCAGACACAGTACAGTGCGGTAGTTCACGGCTGTGGCTACCTCTGTGTCGGCACTCGGCAGCCCGTCCATAATTGTATATACCACCTAACCGTGGTTTTTTCTTCTTTCTTTATACATACATACTAGTTACGAGTATACTATCTCTTTATCAACCAGTCTATATATTAGCAGCAGACACAGTACAGTGCGGTAGTTCACGGCTGTGGCTACCTCTGTGTCGGCACTCGGCAGCCCGTCCATAATTGTATATACCACCTAACCGTGTTTTTTTTTTCTTTCTTTATACATACATACTAGTTACGAGTATACTATCTCTTTATCAACCAGTCTATATATTAGCAGCAGACACAGTACAGTGCGGTAGTTCACGGCTGTGGCTACCTCTGTGTCGGCACTCGGCAGCCCGTCCATAATTGTATATACCACCTAACCGTGGTTTTTTTTTCTTTCTTTATACATACATACTAGTTACGAGTATACTATCTCTTTATCAACCAGTCTATATATTAGCAGCAGACACAGTACAGTGCGGTAGTTCACGGCTGTGGCTACCTCTGTGTCGGCACTCGGCAGCCCGTCCATAATTGTATATACCACCTAACCGTGGTTTTTTTTTCTTTCTTTATACATACATACTAGTTACGAGTATACTATCTCTTTATCAACCAGTCTATATATTAGCAGCAGACACAGTACAGTGCGGTAGTTCACGGCTGTGGCTACCTCTGTGTCGGCACTCGGCAGCCCGTCCATAATTGTATATACCACCTAACCGTGGTTTTTTTTTCTTTCTTTATACATACATACTAGTTACGAGTATACTATCTCTTTATCAACCAGTCTATATATTAGCAGCAGACACAGTACAGTGCGGTAGTTCACGGCTGTGGCTACCTCTGTGTCGGCACTCGGCAGCCCGTCCATAATTGTATATACCACCTAACCGTGGTTTTTTTTTCTTTCTTTATACATACATACTAGTTACGAGTATACTATCTCTTTATCAACCAGTCTATATATTAGCAGCAGACACAGTACAGTGCGGTAGTTCACGGCTGTGGCTACCTCTGTGTCGGCACTCGGCAGCCCGTCCATAATTGTATATACCACCTAACCGTGGTTTTTTTTTCTTTCTTTATACATACATACTAGTTACGAGTATACTATCTCTTTATCAACCAGTCTATATATTAGCAGCAGACACAGTACAGTGCGGTAGTTCACGGCTGTGGCTACCTCTGTGTCGGCACTCGGCAGCCCGTCCATAATTGTATATACCACCTAACCGTGGTTTTTTTTTCTTTCTTTATACATACATACTAGTTACGAGTATACTATCTCTTTATCAACCAGTCTATATATTAGCAGCAGACACAGTACAGTGCGGTAGTTCACGGCTGTGGCTACCTCTGTGTCGGCACTCGGCAGCCCGTCCATAATTGTATATACCACCTAACCGTGGTTTTTTTTTCTTTCTTTATACATACATACTAGTTACGAGTATACTATCTCTTTATCAACCAGTCTATATATTAGCAGCAGACACAGTACAGTGCGGTAGTTCACGGCTGTGGCTACCTCTGTGTCGGCACTCGGCAGCCCGTCCATAATTGTATATACCACCTAACCGTGGTTTTTTTTTCTTTCTTTATACATACATACTAGTTACGAGTATACTATCTCTTTATCAACCAGTCTATATATTAGCAGCAGACACAGTACAGTGCGGTAGTTCACGGCTGTGGCTACCTCTGTGTCGGCACTCGGCAGCCCGTCCATAATTGTATATACCAGTGACCTAACCGTGGTTTTTTTTTCTTTCTTTATACATACATACTAGTTACGAGTATACTATCTCTTTATCAACCAGTCTATATATTAGCAGCAGACACAGTACAGTGCGGTAGTTCACGGCTGTGGCTACCTCTGTGTCGGCACTCGGCAGCCCGTCCATAATTGTATACTAGTATCCAATCCATCCATCTCCATTGTTTACCTGAGGTGCCTTTTAGTTGTGCCTATTAAAATATGGAGAACAAAAATGTTGAGGTTCCAAAATTAGGGAAAGATCAAGATCCACTTCCACCTCGTGCTGAAGCTGCTGCCACTAGTCATGGCCGAGACGATGAAATGCCAGCAACGTCGTCTGCCAAGGCCGATGCCCAATGGCATAGTACAGAGCATGTCAAAACCAAAACACCAAATATCAGTAAAAAAAGGACTCCAAAACCTAAAATAAAATTGTCGGAGGAGAAGCGTAAACTTGCCAATATGCCATTTACCACACGGAGTGGCAAGGAACGGCTGAGGCCCTGGCCTATGTTCATGGCTAGTGGTTCAGCTTCACATGAGGATGGAAGCACTCAGCCTCTCGCTAGAAAACTGAAAAGACTCAAGCTGGCAAAAGCACCGCAAAGAACTGTGCGTTCTTTGAAATCCCAAATCCACAAGGAGAGTCCAATTGTGTCGGTTGCGATGCCTGACCTTCCCAACACTGGACGTGAAGAGCATGCGCCTTCCACCATTTGCACGCCCCCTGCAAGTGCTGGAAGGAGCACCCGCAGTCCAGTTCCTGATAGTCAGATTGAAGATGTCAGTGTTGAAGTACACCAGGATGAGGAGGATATGGGTGTTGCTGGCGCTGGGGAGGAAATTGACCAGGAGGATTCTGATGGTGAGGTGGTTTGTTTAAGTCAGGCACCCGGGGAGACACCTGTTGTCCGTGGGAGGAATATGGCCGTTGACATGCCAGGTGAAAATACCAAAAAAATCAGCTCTTCGGTGTGGAGGTATTTCACCAGAAATGCGGACATCAGGTGTCAAGCCGTGTGTTCCCTTTGTCAAGCTGTAATAAGTAGGGGTAAGGACGTTAACCACCTCGGACCATCCTCCCTTATACGTCACCTGCAGCGCATTCATAATAAGTCAGTGACAAGTTCAAAAACTTTGGGTGACAGCGGAAGCAGTCCACTGACCAGTAAATCCCTTCCTCTTGTAACCAAGCTCACGCAAACCACCCCACCAACTCCCTCAGTGTCAATTTCCTCCTTCCCCAGGAATGCCAATAGTCCTGCAGGCCATGTCACTGGCAAGTCTGACGAGTCCTCTCCTGCCTGGGATTCCTCCGATGCATCCTTGCGTGTAACGCCTACTGCTGCTGGCGCTGCTGTTGTTGCCGCTGGGAGTCGATGGTCATCCCAGAGGGGAAGTCGTAAGCCCACTTGTACTACTTCCAGTAAGCAATTGACTGTTCAACAGTCCTTTGCGAGGAAGATGAAATATCACAGCAGTCATCCTACTGCAAAGCGGATAACTGAGTCCTTGACAACTATGTTGGTGTTAGACGTGCGTCCGGTATCCGCCGTTAGTTCACAGGGAACTAGACAATTTATTGAGGCAGTGTGCCCCCGTTACCAAATACCATCTAGGTTCCACTTCTCTAGGCAGGCGATACCGAGAATGTACACGGACGTCAGAAAAAGACTCACCAGTCTCCTAAAAAATGCAGTTGTACCCAATGTCCACTTAACCACGGACATGTGGACAAGTGGAGCAGGGCAGGGTCAGGACTATATGACTGTGACAGCCCACTGGGTAGATGTATGGACTCCCGCCGCAAGAACAGCAGCGGCGGCACCAGTAGCAGCATCTCGCAAACGCCAACTCTTTCCTAGGCAGGCTACGCTTTGTATCACCGCTTTCCAGAATACGCACACAGCTGAAAACCTCTTACGGCAACTGAGGAAGATCATCGCGGAATGGCTTACCCCAATTGGACTCTCCTGTGGATTTGTGGCATCGGACAACGCCAGCAATATTGTGTGTGCATTAAATATGGGCAAATTCCAGCACGTGGTGCAGAATTTTTTAAAAAACGACAGGGGCATGCAAGAGATGCTGTCGGTGGCCAGAAAAATTGCGGGACACTTTCGGCGTACAGGCACCACGTACAGAAGACTGGAGCACCACCAAAAACTACTGAACCTGCCCTGCCATCATCTGAAGCAAGAAGTGGTAACGAGGTGGAATTCAACCCTCTATATGCTTCAGAGGTTGGAGGAGCAGCAAAAGGCCATTCAAGCCTATACAATTGAGCACGATATAGGAGATGGAATGCACCTGTCTCAAGTGCAGTGGAGAATGATTTCAACGTTGTGCAAGGTTCTGATGCCCTTTGAACTTGCCACACGTGAAGTCAGTTCAGACACTGCCAGCCTGAGTCAGGTCATTCCCCTCATCAGGCTTTTGCAGAAGAAGCTGGACGCATTGAAGAAGGAGCTAAAAGGGAGCGATTCCGCTAGGCATGTGGGACTTGTGGATGCAGCCCTTAATTCGCTTAACAAGGATTCACGGGTGGTCAATCTGTTGAAATCAGAGCACTACATTTTGGCCACCGTGCTCGATCCTAGATTTAAAGCCTACCTTGGATCTCTCTTTCCGGCAGACACAGGTCTGCTGGGGTTGAAAGACCTGCTGGTGACAAAATTGTCAAGTCAAGCGGAACGCGACCTGTCAACATCTCCTCCTTCACATTCTCCCGCAACTGGGGGTGCGAGGAAAAGGCTCAGAATTCCGAGCCCACCCGCTGGCGGTGATGCAGGGCAGTCTGGAGCGACTGCTGATGCTGACATCTGGTCCGGACTGAAGGACCTGACAACGATTACGGACATGTCGTCTACTGTCACTGCATATGATTCTCTCAACATTGATAGAATGGTGGAGGATTATATGAGTGACCGCATCCAAGTAGGCACGTCACACAGTCCGTACTTATACTGGCAGGAAAAAGAGGCAATTTGGAGGCCCTTGCACAAACTGGCTTTATTCTACCTAAGTTGCCCTCCCACAAGTGTGTACTCCGAAAGAGTGTTTAGTGCCGCCGCTCACCTTGTCAGCAATCGGCGTACGAGGTTACATCCAGAAAATGTGGAGAAGATGATGTTCATTAAAATGAATTATAATCAATTCCTCCGCGGAGACATTGACCAGCAGCAATTGCCTCCACAAAGTACACAGGGAGCTGAGATGGTGGATTCCAGTGGGGACGAATTGATAATCTGTGAGGAGGGGGATGTACACGGTGATATATCGGAGGGTGAAGATGAGGTGGACATCTTGCCTCTGTAGAGCCAGTTTGTGCAAGGAGAGATTAATTGCTTCTTTTTTGGGGGGGGTCCAAACCAACCCGTCATATCAGTCACAGTCGTGTGGCAGACCCTGTCACTGAAATGATGGGTTGGTTAAAGTGTGCATGTCCTGTTTTGTTTATACAACATAAGGGTGGGTGGGAGGGCCCAAGGACAATTCCATCTTGCACCTCTTTTTTCTTTTCTTTTTCTTTGCATCATGTGCTGATTGGGGAGGGTTTTTTGGAAGGGACATCCTGCGTGACACTGCAGTGCCACTCCTAGATGGGCCCGGTGTTTGTGTCGGCCACTAGGGTCGCTAATCTTACTCACACAGTCAGCTACCTCATTGCGCCTCTTTTTTTCTTTGCGTCATGTGCTGTTTGGGGAGGGTTTTTTGGAAGGGACATCCTGCGTGACACTGCAGTGCCACTCCTAGATGTGCCCGGTGTTTGTGTCGGCCACTAGGGTCGCTAATCTTACTCACACAGCTACCTCATTGCGCCTCTTATTTTCTTTGCGTCATGTGCTGTTTGGGGAGGGTTTTTTGGAAGGGACATCCTGCGTGACACTGCAGTGCCACTCCTAGATGGGCCCGGTGTTTGTGTCGGCCACTAGGGTCGCTAATCTTACTCACACAGCTACCTCATTGCGCCTCTTTTTTTCTTTGCGTCATGTGCTGTTTGGGGAGGGTTTTTTGGAAGGGACATCCTGCGTGACACTGCAGTGCCACTCCTAGATGTGCCCGGTGTTTGTGTCGGCCACTAGGGTCGCTAATCTTACTCACACAGCTACCTCATTGCGCCTCTTTTTTTCTTTGCGTCATGTGCTGTTTGGGGAGGGTTTTTTGGAAGGGACATCCTGCGTGACACTGCAGTGCCACTCCTAGATGGGCCCGGTGTTTGTGTCGGCCACTAGGGTCGCTAATCTTACTCACACAGCTACCTCATTGCGCCTCTTTTTTTCTTTGCGTCATGTGCTGTTTGGGGAGGGTTTTTTGGAAGGGACATCCTGCGTGACACTGCAGTGCCACTCCTAGATGGGCCCGGTGTTTGTGTCGGCCACTAGGGTCGCTAATCTTACTCACACAGTCAGCTACCTCATTGCGCCTCTTTTTTTCTTTGCGTCATGTGCTGTTTGGGGAGGGTTTTTTGGAAGGGCCATCCTGCGTGACACTGCAGTGCCACTCCTAGATGGGCCCGGTGTTTGTGTCGGCCACTAGGGTCGCTAATCTTACTCACACAGTCAGCTACCTCATTGCGCCTCTTTTTTTCTTTGCGTCATGTGCTGTTTGGGGAGGTTTTTTTGGAAGGGCCATCCTGCGTGACACTGCAGTGCCACTCCTAGATGGGCCCGGTGTTTGTGTCGGCCACTAGGGTCGCTAATCTTACTCACACAGCTACCTCATTGCGCCTCTTTTTTTCTTTGCGTCATGTGCTGTTTGGGGAGGGTTTTTTGGAAGGGACATCCTGCGTGACACTGCAGTGCCACTCCTAGATGGGCCCGGTGTTTGTGTCGGCCACTAGGGTCGCTTATCTTACTCACACAGCGACCTCGGTGCAAATTTTAGGACTAAAAATAATATTGTGAGGTGTGAGGTATTCAGAATAGACTGAAAATGAGTGTAAATTATGGTTTTTGAGGTTAATAATACTTTGGGATCAAAATGACCCCCAAATTCTATGATTTAAGCTGTTTTTTAGTGTTTTTGGAAAAAAACACCCGAATCCAAAACACACCCGAATCCGACAAAAATAATTCGGTGAGGTTTTGCCAAAACGCGTTCGAACCCAAAACACGGCCGCGGAACCGAACCCAAAACCAAAACACAAAACCCGAAAAATTTCAGGCGCTCATCTCTACTATAAAACTGAATTCTGCAGCATTTATACATACATGTGTTAGTTATGCACCAAATCCTACATTGGAAACAGCTGCATAACAAATGCAAATCTTATTTTGATTGTGCAAGATTTCCACTGTCAAAGAGAAAAATGCAGATGGGCTCAGTCATGGTTATGGCCTTTTGCATCTAATCTTCTATGCTTTGGGATTCCTGCTTATTTGTGAATTGGCAGCACTCATTTTGCAGAAGCGGTAACAAGTTGCTGAGTGGTTGAACCTTGCACTTTACTATTCTAAGTGTACAGTATATAACAAGGGCAGTTGTATAAAAGCCTTTAGCCAGTACAGTACTGGGGGTCCAGGCACTCATGCCAAGTGAGAGACTTAGGGCGTTAGCCCTTAGGGGTCTATTTACTAAGCTGTGGATGGAGATAAAGTCGCAGGAGTTAAAGTACCAGCCAATCGGCCCCTAACTGACAAGTCACAGGCTGGGTTTGAAAAATGACAGTAAGAAGCCGATTGGCTGATGCTTTATCTCCAGCAACTGTATCTCCATCCAAAGGGGTGTAGTACGGTATGCCGGCGCTCGGGCTTCCGGCGACCAGCATACCGGCGCCGGGAGCCCGACCGCCGGCATACCGACAGCGTGGCGCGCGCCACACTATTTTATTCTCCCTCCAGGGGGGTCGTGGACCCCCACGAGGGAGAATAGTTGTCGGTATGCCGGGTGTCGGGATTCCGGCGCCGGTATACTGTGCGCCAGGATCCCGACATTTGGCATACAGAAGACCACCCATCCAAAGCTTAGTAAATAGACCCCTAATTCAGCATGGATCGCTATTGTGAGAAATCGCAAATCGAGCGATTATCGAATGACTGTGCATGCAGTGCGCACACACAAGGGTTAATAGCAACGGAAATTGCGTGCAGATCATAATAGCAATGCAGCCGCTGTTTGACTGACAGGAAGCCGGCATTTCTGGGCGGAAACCTGCCATTTTCTGGGTGTGTCTGAAAAAAATGCAGGCGTGCTCAGGCGTTTTTGGGGAGGGTCTCTGGCGTCAGCGCAGACCACTTCCAGGCTGTCTCAGTCACAGATTATTGGCAGCCTCAGACCTACTTACATTTGCTCAGATGGCAAAAAATCTTCGATGTTTCCGGAAATTGCGTATGCATCTGCGAATGGATGGAGATCTGCGATGCATTCCCAACCTTGCAGGTTTTGTTTATTCTTCCTGTTGGGCGGCGCCTTCCTACTCGCAGACAAATGCAATTTCTCAGAATAGCGATCCATGCTGAATTAGGCCCTTAGCTCCGTGATGGTGCCCAATATTGGTGATATGCAGACTCGTATGGGTGTGTCCATGTCACAGAGGGGCCATGGTCGTGTCACCGGGGTCCTTATGCCTCTACCACCTTTCTACTGCTGCACACACCAGTGGCAGGTACATGTGGCACCCATTCTGCTCGGAAATACCACCCAACCCCACGTAGATAACTCAGTGCTGATCGTTACAGTGGGGGGAGCCCTCAAACATGGATTATCTCAGTGCGGTCGGGTGGATGCAAGTATGTTCATATTTGTGTAACACACAGCTAGATAACCAGCGGCTTCTGTTTTGTAGAACCTCATGCACCAGCACTGGCGAACAGCTTCTGGCTTGGCCCTTAGGCAGTGCCAGGTTTGAAGCTCTGAAACAACTGGGAAACCAGGTTGCCTGCCTCTGGCCTATCATATATTGTATGTAGCCCATACCATAAAAAATGTACATTGTACTCTATAAACAATTCCCAGTGCTATTGCAATATTTATTGTGCCCGAGTAATGCATTACTAGCCTGTCTGTGGAAACAGAGCTCTAGATAGTCGGTGACAAACAGATGGGAAGAAAATGTAATTTATTGCTTTAATATCTCAGAGCAATAAGCAAACCTGCCTTTCAATGAGCCATTAATAAAGATACATGCTTGGACAGGATTCCTCTAAGAACAGGCATACACACAGAGGCCAGTGGATAATAGCAGATAAGAGTATTGTGGCAGAGACTAAAGTGCAGACTTAATTAAACGCACATCCATGGAGTTATCTGGGCACCTTCTTTATTCTCATGCAGAAGACTAGTATTGGGTCTGCACAAAATAATGATTACTGGTAAAATATGGGCACAGCAAGATCCTGTAGCAGAACTTCTGGGTGACACATGCACGGGAGGGACTTTCTGGTATAACAGTAATTATGTCTGCAGTGACAGTGATTAGATTGCAGTCACGGGGACAGGTGTCAGGGCCGGTGCTAGGGTGTTTGGCGCTCTCCTGCAAACTATATATTTGCATCCTCCCATACTTCACAAAGGGTCAGCGCGCTCCTTCAGCATGTGTCAGGAAAAGGGGTGTAGTCTTGAAAGGAAGGGGCATGGTCACACAATAGTACCCCCATTTCAAATTACACCACACAGTAGCACAATCTTATTCACATTACACCACATGTAGTAGTGCTGTTCATTCACATAATGCCCCCTAGTAGTAGCCTCCTTATACATAATACCCACAGAAGTGCTGCTTTTACATAATGCCACTCAGTAGTAGCGTTCTTATACGTAATGTCCACCAGTAGTAACATCCTTATACGTAATACCCGCCAGTAGTAGCTTCCTTATACTTAATGCCCGCCAGTAGTAGCTTCCTTATACTTAATGACCGCCATTAGTAGCGTCCTTATCCGTAATGCCCCCCAGTAGTAGCGTCCTTATACATAATGCTCCCCACTAGCAGCAACCTTACACGTAATATGTAATGCCCCCGCAGTAGTAGCATCCTTATACGTAATGCCCGCCAGTAGTAGAGTCCTTATATGTAATGCCCCTCACTAGTAGCGTCCTTATACGTAATGCCCCCCAGTAGTAGCGTTGTTATACTTAATGACCCCCACTAGTAGCGTCCTTATACATAATTCCCACCAGTAGTAGCGTCCTTATACATAATGTCCCCCAGTAGTAGCGTCCTTATACGTAATGCTCCCCACCAGCAGCATCCTTATACGTAATATGTAATGCCCCCCACTAGCAGCATCATTATACGTAATGCCTACCAGTAGTAGCGTCCATAATGCGTGTACACATACACACCTCACACACACACTCCCACCATACACACACTCCCACCATACACACACACACACACACACACACACATAGAAACATAGGATTTGATGGCAGATCAGAACCACTTGGCCCATCTAGTCTGCCGCTTTGTTTTTACCATATTTTTTTATCTCAAACCTTATTTGATCCTTATTTCTTTGTAAGGCTATCCTTATGTCTATCCCATGCATGTTTAAAGTGCTCTACTGTCTTAGCCTCTACCACTTTTGATGGGAGGCTATTCCACTTGTACACTACCCTTTCTGTGAAGTCATTTTTCCTCAGATTTCCCCTGAACCTCCCCCCCTCCAGTCTCAGTGCATGTCCTCGGGTCCTATTGCTTCTCTTCATTTGAAGAATGTTTCCCTCCTGGACCTTGTTAAAACCGTTGATATATTTGAAAGTTTCTATCATGTCCCCCCTTTCCCTTCTCTGCTCCAAACCATACATATTGAGATTTCTTAGTCTTTCTGGGTATGTTTTGTGATGTAGGCCATGCATCATTTTAGTTGCCCTCCTTTGTACAGTCTCTAATGTATTAATATCCTTCTGAAGATATGGCCTCCAGAATTGAACACAGTATTCTAGATGAGGCTGTACCAATGACCTGTACAGTAGCATTATTACTTCTTTCTTTCTGCTGCTGATTCCTCTCCTAAAGCAGCCAAGCATCTGACTAGCCTTCCTCATTGCTTTGTTAAATTGCTTACCTACCTTTAAGTCAACTGAAATAGTGACTCCTAGATCCCTTTCCTCCTCAGTAGTTTCCAGTATAGTGCCATTAATACTATATTTAGCCTTTGGATTTTTGATACCCAAGTGCATGATTTTGCATTTTTTGGCATTAAACTGTAATGGTCACACTCTTGACCATTCCTCTGGTCTACCTAGATCCTCAATTATTTGTTTTACCCCTCCTGGTGTGTCTACCCTATTGCATACCTTTGTATAATCTGCAAAGAGGCATTCTTTCCCTTTGATGCCATTTGCAATGTCACCAATAAAGATATTAAAAAGCACTGGTCCAAGTACAGATCCCTGGGTTACTCCACTGGTAACATTTCCCTCCTGTGAATGCACTCCATTTACCACAACTTTCTTTTTTCTATCCTGCAACCAATATCTTATCCATTCAATAATCCTAGTATCCAATCCCAAACTTTCAAGTTTATTTACCAGTCTGCGATGTGGAACAGTGTCAAAAGCCTTACTAAAGTCTAGATAAGCTATATCCACGGCTCCACCTTTATCCACCACTTTAGTCACACAGTCAAAAAAGTCAGTAAGATTTGTTTGATATGATCTCCCCCAAGTGAATCCATACACCCCCACTGTACATACACACACACACACACACACACACACACACACACACACACACACACACACACACACACATACATACACACCCCCACCATACACACACATTTCTCTCTCACCCTCCACTTACCAAAAGTCTGGCTGGCCGCCACTATTTACGCTCCCCCTGTACAGCAGCCTGGTCCTGTGTAGCTCCGCCCACTCCATACAGTGTAGCCCCACCCCTTGTGACAGTGTGGCTCCACCCTCTTTTCGGGACCCGCACTGCACACTTCCCGCTGTCACAGGAGGAGGTGGAAGCTACAAGCTGCCGGAGCCGCTACCTGTCATACAGTGACAGGCACAGCAGCCGGCAGCAGCAAGGGGGACAGGGCGGCACAGCAGCGGGGATGCAGAGCAGGGAGAGCGCCTCTCCAGCCTGGCGCCTACCTGCTTTGCATCCCTTCGCTAAGCGGGTAGTGCCGGGCCTGTGTACAGTACATTTGGAGGATTAGTCTGTAATGTTTTTTGTTTGTTTGTTTGTTTTAGCAAGGAGTAAAGGATATGTACCTTTATATATACATGTACATTCCTATTCCCCAATGGACTACAAAACAATTTGAAAATATTATTATTTGGTTTTTTTCTTACTTTATGGTTGAAACAGCAAATTTGTATTGGCTTATTACATAGTGCCTTATGTGGAATATATAAAAAGGAAGGTATCATTGCTCCCTGTGGCTTGGTCTATGGCAGGGTTGGCTGGTTTAAACCACCTTGTTTAAACCATTTTTTTTTTTTTTTAAAGCACTCTGGTTTTATTATTAGGCTGTGGCTAACTGGCACAGCACCGTGACTTCTTTAAAAGAAGCCTATTATACAAAAAAACTAGTGTTTTATTCAAAATATTTAATGCCAGTGGCATGCTCAGTGCTAATGCTTACCTCATCCTTTGTGTGTGTGTGCGTGTGTGTGTGTGTGTGTGTGTGTGTGTGTGTGTTTATTTAATTCTAAGTAATAAGTAGGACTAATGCTTAACATTAACTTGTTCTTAATTTCAATTTCATATATCTCGGAGTGCACTGTGTATGTTTTAATATGTTTAGTCTATCTACATATATTCAATAAAAAATTGGTTTTATTGAAAGATGTAAAATAAATCATAGCAAAGCCTAATAATTCTAATGGATTGTTAGAAAGCATTAAACACGGTTGATCATCTGCATGCACGTAAAATCCTCTGTATATTTGTTATTCTTTAATTACTTTTATTGTAAACCCTGTTTACTCTGTATGCCAGTGATCCATTGTCTTAATAAAATACAATGTTAACAAACAGACATGGTTGAGCAAGGTATCTAATATATTTTAATGTTTCACAGTATTATTAGAATAAACAGGATTGTAAAAAAAATGGTTTAAACAAACAAAAAGAAAGGTTTAAAAACTTGGTTTCTCCAACCCTGGTCTATGGGCCTAATTCAGGGATGTATGCAAACCCTGGGGTAGATGTATTAACCTGTAGAAGGCATAAGAAAGTGATAAACCAGTGATAAAGCAGTGTTAAGTGTAAGGTGATAATGTACCAGCCAATCAGCTCCTAACTGTTAATTTACATATGGGAGCTGATTGGCTGGTATGTTTATCACCTTGCACATATCACTGGTTTATCACTTCCTTATGCCTTCTCCAGGTTAATACATCTGCCCCACTATGCTTTATGTAAATCTCCGACGTTAGGCGATCTGCACATGTGTAGGATCTTTACTGCACATGTGCAGATCTGTGCCTGCGAGGACGGTTGCAGTCCCCCATAAGCCGCTGCATGAATGACATGCTGCTGCCATTTGGGGGCGGGGAAGGGACGGCAAAGGCCAGAATTACAGAAAATGGGGGCATCTCTGAATCTAGCCCATAGTGCATTCCAGTGCTACGCACTTGGGAGTACGCTATATTATGCACTTTCCCATAGGTAAAATCGAGCATGGAGAACCCCGCTTTTATATAATGCGCAATACACTAAATTCCAATGTAGAACCTGTTGTCAGATTCTCTTTAGAATCATACTGTATAATTCTCTGCAGTGCTTGGAGATAACTGTTGTGCAAAAGATCTATTGCAATAAAGTGAAAGGTTATCAGTATTATTTCTGTATACCAAGTCCTTTTGCAGGAATTAGGGAAGGAGGTGTAATGAAATTATAAACTATTTTTCAAGCAATTTGAAAGACTAAAGATATCTTTGGAATTGGCACCTTTTTATACCCCTTTCACACCAGCACCCCTGAACACGGATTTTTGGCACATGAACGCGCAAAACCCGTGTTCATGTGCGGTGTGAAAGGGGTCCAGGGTTAAACCCTGCCCTTGAGCAGGGTTGAACACGTGTTCAACCCGGCTCACTGTGTGGTGTGATGCGACCCGTTTCCCGTTCACTCTCTATGTACGGGCGGTGCTTGGAGATCATGTGATCACCAAGCGCCGCACCCACGCAGTGGGTGCGCGCTTCGTTGATTGCAGGACCATACACACTAGACGATGTGAACGATATATCATTCACAATCGTCAGTATCGGCCATATTGGTCATAAAAATCGTCTAGTGTGTATGGCCCTTTACAATAAGGCAGGCTGGAAAGGACTACAGTATTGTATGCTGCAAAAAGGTAAAACATTTTATCTGTAATTGTGTCTGGCTACCACCCCCTTATGTAGGGATTGGGGAATTAGGGAACCTGACTCTTGATAAATAAACCCCCTGGTTTCTATATCTTCCAATTAAAAAAATGACAATTGAAATTTACAGATTACAAGTGCTGTTGATAGTCTGTAAAGAACTTTACTATTGTATGTGTTTATTTTACCTTCAGTAACATTGTTTCAACAAAGTAAAAAAAAAATAGTAATAGTTTTTCTCTACCGAGATTTTTTATTTTTATTAACAATTAGGGAAGGGAGAATGATGTGAGAGGCCGGGCTAAAAGATGTAGTTAATATACCGGCTGTCGGGATCCTGGCGTTCAGGATTCCGATGCCGGAAACCCGACAGCCGGTAAAATGCTGGTGGACGGAATACCAACCATCCCCTAGTATTCCCACTCGGCTGGTGGATCTACGCACGCCACCAAACAAGGGAGAATAGATCCCATGGTGAGTGAAGCGCATCACCAAGGCCGAAGCGTGACAGGATATCGTATCCAACCCCAAGCTAATATATCTTCAAATGTGATACATATTAGAAGAAATCTCTAGTTCACAAGTAGATTGGTTACAAAGAACTTTAATACGATATGGTATATGTTTATTTTACCACCAGAAGGCTGCAAAAAATGAAACGCTTACTACTCCTACTACTACTACTACTACTACTAGTATTACCTAATGTGTGCAGTTGCATCATTTCCTCCCTGACAGTTTTATAGTACTTGTCAACAACCAAAATGTGCTGTGAACCTAAATAAATACATTTACTCAAGTTATGGTTATGTTTGTTTCTTAAGTGAGTGGGCAAGTAGGAAATGGGTAGCCGTGGCTAGTAGGAAATGGGTAGACGTGGTACATACCCAACTTTATTTTCAGATGGGCCACTAAGTGACAGGGTGCAAATATTGTGGGGCCCAAGCAATAGTGATGCACTGATATCTAGCAATCAAAGCACAGTAAAAGCAGATTCTGGGGGTGATGTATAAACTCCTTAGAGAGAGATAAAGTACTAACCAATCATCTCCTGACATTTTACAGGCTGTATTTGAAAAATTACAGTTAGGAGATGATGGTACTTTATCTCTCCCTAAGGTTTGATACATCTTACCCTCTGTGACTACACTTGAGGGTCAGAAGGTCCGGCACTAGATGGTATGATCCATGGGGCACAGTTCAGTGCACATGCAGGTAAGTGGTTACAATTGCACACAGTATATGACCCTGCAATGAAATGTAATGTTTTGCAAAACTATAAAAGCTTATCAAATCCTGTATCAGGGACAGGAATCTGATAACACAACTCTGAAGAGCTAAGTAACATGTAACTGAAACTATTTATTTCATGTATTCATCCTTTGAAATTGTGTGTCAGTTTATGGCCTTGGCAGATATGGGTAATGGTCTCTATTGTTCCGATTTGTTTGGGACATTGGAGGGATAGTGTATGTCTGTCTGATAGGTACCTAGTGCTTTATGGTGGTCATTCCGAGTTGATCGCTCGCTAGCAGTTTTTAGCAGACGTGCTAACGGTATGCCGCCGCCCACTGGGAGTGTATTTTAGCGTAGCAGAAGTGCGAACAAAAGGATCCATGTAACAAGTGTTTCTCTCCATGCCCAAGTGTTTCTCTCCATGCCCAAGTGTTTCTCACCAGTTGTAAACTAAATTTCCCCACACAGTGAAAGATTGTTTATGAAGATGTGTGGATGTATGTCTGTCTTTATCTACTCTACGTTTGTTGCCATCAGTGGGGGTAATTCCAAGTTGATCGCAGCAGGAAATGTTTTAACAGTTGGGCAAAACCATGTGCACTGCAGGGGAGGCAGATATAACATTCGCAGAGAGAGTTAGATTTGGGTGGGTTATTTTTAGTGATGAGCGGGTTCGGTTCCTCGGAAACCGAACCCCCCCGAAATTCACCCATTTTACACGGGTCCGAGGCATACTCGGATTCTCCCGTATGGCTCGGTTAACCCGAGCGCGCCCGAACGTCATCATCCCGCTGTCGGATTCTCGCGAGATTCGGATTCTATATAAGCAGCCGCGCGTCACCGCCATTTTCACTCGTGCATTGGAAATGTTAGGGAGAGGATGTGGCTGGCGTCCTCTCCGTTTATTAATGTTGATGCAAATATTTGTGCTTATTGCTTAATTGTGGGGACTGGGGAGCAGCTGTATTATATAGGAGGAGTACAGTGCAGAGTTTTGCTGACAGTGACCACCAGTATACGTTGTCTGCCTGAAAAACACTCCATATATGTGCTCAGTGTGCTGCATATATCTGTGCTCACACTGCTTAATTGTGGGGACTGGGGAGCAGCTGTATTATATAGGAGGAGTACAGTGCAGAGTTTTGCTGACAGTGACCACCAGTATACGTTGTCTGCCTGAAAAACACTCCATATCTGTGCTCAGTGTGCTGCATATATCTGTGCTCACACTGCTTAATTGTGGGGACTGGGGAGCAGCTGTATTATATAGGAGGAGTACAGTGCAGTTTTGCTGACAGTGACCACCAGTATACGTTGTCTGCCTGAAAAACACTCCATATCTGTGCTCAGTGTGCTGCATATATCTGTACTCACACTGCTTTATTGTGGGGACTGGGGACCAGCAGTATTATATAGGAGGAGTACAGTGCAGAGTTTTGCTGACAGTGACCACCAGTATACGTTGTCTGCCTGAAAAACACTTCATATCTGTGCTCAGTGTGCTGCATATATCTGTGCTCACACTGCTTTATTGTGGGGACTGGGGAACACCAGTATATTATATAGGAGGAGTACAGTGCAGAGTTTTGCTGACCAGTGACCACCAGTATACGTTGTCTGCCTGAAAAACACTCCATATCTGTGCTCAGTGTGCTGCATATATCTGTGCTCACACTGCTTTATTGTGGGGACTGGGGACCAGCTGTATTATATAGGAGGAGTACAGTGCAGAGTTTTGCTGACAGTGACCACCAGTATATATAGCAGTACGGTACGGAAGGCCACTGCTCTACCTACCTCTGTGTCATCAAGTATACTATCCATCTAGATTCTATACCTGTGGTGCATTTTAGTTTTGCAGTTTGCTGACAGTGACCACCAGTATATATAGCAGTACGGTACGGAAGGCCACTGCTCTACCTACCTCTGTGTCGTCAAGTATACTATCCATCTAGATTCTATACCTGTGGTGCATTTTAGTTTTGCAGTTTGCTGACAGTGACCACCAGTATATATAGCAGTACGGAACGGAAGGCCACTGCTCTACCTACCTCTGTGTCGTCAAGTATACTATCCATCCATACCTGTGGTGCATTTCAGTTGTGCGCAGTATATAAAGTAGTAGGCCATTGCTATTGATACTGACAATATTGACAATTTTTTTGAAGTGCCATCCTGCCTGACACTGCAGTGCCACTCCTAGATGGGCCAGGTGTTTGTGTCGGCCACTTGTGTCGCTTAGCTTAGCCATCCAGCAACCTCGGTGCAAATTTTAGGACTAAAAATAATATTGTGAGGTGTGAGGTGTTCAGAATAGACTGAAAATGAGTGGAAATTATGGTTATTGAGGTTAATAATACTATGGGATCAAAATGACCCCCAAATTCTATGATTTAAGCTGTTTTTGAGGGTTTTTTGTAAAAAACCACCCGAATCCAAAACACACCCGAATCCGACAAAAAATTTTCAGGGAGGTTTTGCGAAAACGCGTCCGAATCCAAAACACGGCCGCGGAACCGAATCCAAAACCAAAACACAAAACCCGAAAAATTTCCGGTGCACATCACTAGTTATTTTGTTTCTGTGCAGGGTAAATACTGGCTGCTTTATTTTTACACTGCAATTTAGATTGCAGATTGAACACACCACACCCAAATCTATCTCTCTCTGCACATGTTATATCTTCCTCCCCTGCAGTGCACATGGTTTTGCCCAACTGCTAACAAACTTGCTGCTGCGATCAACTCAGAATTACCCCCAGTGCACAGAAAGTAGTCTGATGTAAAGCCTTGCCTGTTGCAAGCACATATAATAACATTTGTTATGTAATGATATGATATGCTAATGTTAGTGGCTTATGTACCACTTTAAATCATGCAAATATTCGCAAAGATGTGTATGACACATAGCAGAGGTGTAACTGTGGGAGGCACCTCTCCTCCCATTCCGTGTTCAGCGACACCATTCAATTAAGTTAATTAACAACCGACAACTCACCTCCCCCTGGTCCCTGCACCTTACAAGTCACACATTCTTTATTATAGATGCACATTTTAAAAGTGTCATACCCAGGATTAGAACCCACAACCTATTACACTGGAAGTGGGCACCTTGCTGATGGAGCTATATACTCCTCTATATGGGGGTCATTCCGAGTTGTTCGCTCGCTAGCTGCTTTTAGCAGCATTGCAAACGCTAGGCCGCCACCCACTGGGAGTGTATTATAGCTTAGCAGAAGTGCGAACGAAAGGATCGCAGAGTGGCTAAAAAGTTTTTTTGTGTAGTTTCAGAGTAGCTGCAGACCTACTCAGCGCTTGCGATCACTTCAGACTATTCAGTTCCTGTTTTGATGTCACAAACACACCCTGCGTTCGCCCAGCCACGCCTTCGTTTTTCTTGGCACACCTGCGTTTTTCCGACCACTCCCTTAAAACGGTCAGTTGACACCCAGAAACGCCCACTTCCTGTCAATCACTCTGTGGTCAGTAGTGCGACTGAAAAGCTTCGCTAGACCCTACATCGGTCGTTGTAATAGTACATCGCGCGTGCGCATTGCGCCGCATGCGCAGAAGTGCAGTTTTTTGGCCTCTTTGCTGCACAGCGAACTAATGCAGCTAGCGATCAACTCGGAATGACCCCCTATGTACTTATGTGCTCAAAGTCTGGAGCAGAAGAGTGGCATATGTACAAAACAGCTCTGCTCATAAAATGCAGTCTATGAGAAGTGTGGGGTGATTTTCAGGAAAAGGAGGAGAGAACAGTGCAATGTGCTTCATCTCATATCATATGAGTGCATACTGACTCCTTTCCTCCTCTAAGCATGATCCTGGTGAATGGCCATGCAAAGTGGACAAGAGGAGGAAACTTACATCATAGTTCAATATTATTATTATTATTATACAGATGTGAATAAAACAGAACATAACACATTAGCAGCATTACAAGCAAACTATACATAAAAAGAACAAAAAGAAAACTTTTTTCTGAGACTTTTTCCACACTCACATTTTTTCATACTTCCGGCCTAATTCATAGCCAGGCCAGTCCAGGTAGCACACGTCTCGCCCCTGCATGTTGTCCACATCCGCGTGGTATCCCAGAGGGAAGGCCATGCAGAAGGAAAAACTCCAAATGACACAAATTACAACCTTGGTGGCGGTAGCAGATAGCCTCGGTTTCAGCGGGTGTATGATAGCCATATACCTGGAGAGAAACGCAGAGAAAGCTAGAGTAAATGTGATATTCTCGGTAATTATTGCATGATGTTTTGTACTACAGATGCTGTATCAATTAGCAGCAGGCTGCGGGGCCTTGCTGCCCATCTGGAACAGATGCATGTAACAGCATGCGGTTTAACCTTACTGTAGCCGTGTAGAATTGTTTTATTGCATAGACAGATGCGAAATCTAAAGCACTGTCATATATTACCTTAAATGGCATTTACATTTCAAAATATTCAAAGGAGTAGAGATAAGAAAACGTTAAAATCACATCTCAGAAGGAAACTTTAGTGAAGCCATTTTGACCGTTTATGAATAAAAACCAAGAAAAGTCAGAGGGACAATCACAAAGGGGTCATCGAGGTGATAGGTCAATATGACCCTGCCACACTATACAAAGATCTTATTCACGGCTATGTAAAGGCAGGGCATGGCCATGATGGAGCTATTGAATGCAAATCACACCCCCAAGATACCAGAACGTCCACTTCTTTGAGGAAGTAGGTAACATACAAGGCGATGGCCTACTCTCTTGGGAATCCGGTTGAGACCCCGGAATTTTTTGAGTCTCCCAGACATTCCAGGAGAAAAAGTAAGTATGAAGAAGTTTGCTCATAGGTACTTCCCAATATGTGAATTGCTAAAGTTTGTGGTGTACTTGTTGCCAGTCACATACATACAATGCGGGCAGCCATTTTGCTTTGGACAAGCATTATTTAGCCTATCAACTGACTATAAACTAGTCACATCACTGAGGAATGAGGCATAAAGTGCTATTTACCTCAACTGATAATTAATTCTCATGAATATTGTTTCAGCCAACAAAAAATGAAAGACCCCCAAAACTGTCTATTAGTAAAACATTTGTAAAAGACCACATTTATGTTTTTTACTCCAACACACTAAGGGGTCTATTTACTAAGCGTTGAATGGAGATAAAGTGGACGGAGATACAGTACCAGCCAGTTAGCACCTGTCATTTTTCAAACACAATCTGTAACATGACAGTTAGGAGCTGATTGGCTAGTACTTTATCTCCATCCAAGGCTTAGTAAATAGACCCCTATACCTTGAAGTAATGTGATTTCACTACTTGGGTGTTGTGCTCACGTTTTACATTATACTGCTTGCCCTATGTGTGAATATCATTATCAAGCTCTGTAGTAATTCTACAAGTAACACTTTACAACAAAGGGTGATGCAGTGCAATAAAGCCTACTACATACTTATGCTGATGTCATCTCTTTTGTGCTTCCTCCAGATAATATGGTTTCCGCCCACACTCCAAAACATACAATATGGTAATTAATTGGCTTCCAACACAAAATAATACTACTGTATGCATGTGGTAGGCAGAGCTGTCTTAACAGCAGTGTAGGCCCCTGGGCACAGCAATGCACTGGGGCCCCTACCCACGCATCAGCGGTAGGGGTGGGGGGTGCTATCAGTGGCAGCTTTGATGTCCCGCGGGGGGTAGGGGGTTCTATCTTTCGTTCAGCATGTAGGACCTGGAGAAATCATTTCTGCTAATTACTCCTTTACTTCACAAATGGTGCGGGAAGGAGAATGCTAAACTGTAGAAGGGGACATTGTGTAGAATGAAGGGGCCTTGATACATGACTTCCAGGGTGGTAGGGGGTGTTTAATACACAGGGGAGGGGTGGATAGTGGAGTGGGCTTAATATTCTTCATTTTCCGGGGGTCAGGGCAGCTTGCTTTACTGCAGATATCTCCAGTTCCTGGAAATAGATTTCTTAGCTTAACTGGGATAAAAAAACCTAGAGAGTCCCACCTTTCAGGAGGTACTGGGGACTTGGGGATCAGACTTCAGGAGCCAGAGCAATCCACCAACAAAAATATAAAACTGCATATTTGGCGTATGGAGCTGTAGCAGGGACCAGCTGCTTGAAGGCTGATATCTCTGGTTCTGGACATAGTAGAGACAAGCTGCCAGTGTCCACTGAAAGGGGAGAGTACCAGCTTTTGGAGTATTCCCTCAGAAAAACTCTAAGTCAGAAAAAACCCTAGATATCTAGCTGGGAAGAACAATTAACAGGCTTGGATGGGGACTACTGCTTTGAAGTCGGATATCTCCGGTTCCCCAGGGCCGATTTTCAAAAATCTGGTACCCCTGGAAAGAGGGGACCCTCAGCTATTAGCCTAGGGCCCTTTTACTCCTGGGGCCCTTGGGCAAGAGCCCATTGAGCCCATACGAAAAGACGGCCCTGGTGGTAGGGAATATAGATTGTAAGCTCCACGGGGGCAGGGACTGATGTGAATGGGCAAAATATTTTCTGTAAAGCGCTGCGGTATATGTGTGCGCTATACACATAACAATAATAATAACCTGGGTCAACAGGGCCCTTGAGGTGGCCCATAAAAGAGACAGAGATTGCTCACACATTCAGAGAGAAATTACTGATAAATCCTTATTATAAAAGTACAACACGCATTACCCTGTGACTATGGTAGTAGGCTGATAACAGAGCAAAATATTATTTTACATTTATGACACGGCTTTCATACCTATCATCGCAATTAGAGGTGAGTAATTATGTAAATTGTATTAAATGCACTCCTCCATTAAGCCTGGAACACGGTATCAATAAATAAGCATCATTAAGCCTGGGCTCATTCTTTGCTCCACTGATTCACAGTTATACGGGAGATACTGGATAGCAGACAGGACAAATAACTGTTTTAAGAACACAAGACACTGCTGATAAGAGCTCACCATTCTAATCCTATCACTGTGCATGAAAAAACCCAGTAAACACAGGAGCTGACAAACTAGTGGTATAATGGGAAATTCCGCCCTGATAGTTTAAAATCAGGATAAGTATGTGAGACCGACGCAGAGGATGCCGAATGTTGGTATACCGACATTGGTATCCCGTGTGCCAGAATGCCGGCAGGGGGGGCGAGCGATACAAAGCCCCTTGCGGGTTGCTGCTCTCGCCATGTTGCGGGCTCAGTGGCGAGCTTTGCTCGGTACAGGTTCTATTCTCCCTCTGTGGGAGTTGTGGACACCCTTAGAGGGGGAATCACCTACCTCGCCAGTATCCCGGCAGTGGTATAGTACCCCTGTTAGGATCCCGGCGTCGGTATTGCGACAGCCGGGATCCCAACAGGCGGTATGTTATTTTTAAAAACAGAGTATGTAATTATTTTGCTTAACTAAAAAATAAAAAATAAAAAATTAAATTATATCCTATACTGTAGCTGACATAATTTTTTTAATAGATTTTCTAAAGCTGTATATACACGGTGCGACCTGTGTGATGGCCGATACTGACTATATTGCCTCCGATATAGACAGTATTGGCCCTGCCTGCACTCACTATATTTCATTGCGATGCCGATCCCGCGGGCCCACGCATCGGCATCATGAGGTGCATACACATGGTGCGATATGCATACCTCCCAACTGTCCCGATTTTCGCGGAACAGTCCCGTTTTTTGGGGACTGTCCCGCTGTCCCACCCGCGGGCCACAGTGTCCTGCGGTGGGGGGGGTCAGTTGGGAGGCTCTGTAAATCGCTGCTCTGCTTAGCAGAGCAGCGGTGAATAGACGCTGTGCGCATGCGCACAGCGTCTATTCAGTGGAGTCAGAGGGAGAGGGAGCATGCCAGCGGCTCACAGAGCGCTGGGCATGCCCCCTCAGTGACGAAAATGGGGCGTGGCTCGTGATCGCGGGTCCTAATGCAAAGCCACGCCCCCTTTTCACAGGCCACGCCCTCTTTTTGTCCCGCTCCACAATTAAAGAAAGTTGGGAGGTATGGATATGCACTATATTTACAGGTAAAATCGCACCGTGTGTATGCACCTTAAGTAGTCTATGGGCCTGATTCAGAGACGTACACATAGTAACATAATGTTAATCATTCCACCAAAAGCTTTTTTTTAATGCTCACTAATGTCTTGCTTCCTATTTGGCAGGAGGAAACTCATCCATGCCAGGTGAAATTGGAATCAAACTTTGGCGAACTTCTATGAAGGAGTTCAATTAATGCAGTGGTTCTTAAACTCCGTCCTCAGAACCCCACACAGTGCACGTTTTCCATGTCACCTAGGTGGGTACAAGTATATGACCAATTGTCACATTTCAAAGATCTACAGGTGACCTGGAAACCGTGAACTGTGTGAGGTTCTGAGGACCGAGTTTGAGAACCACTGAATTAATGTATTCATTATTATTATTATTATTATTATTATTATTATTATTATCCTTTATTTATATGGCGCCACAAGGGTTCCACAGCGCCCACTTACAGAGTACATATACAAATAATCAAAACAGGAAACCAGCAACTTACAGTTGATGACAGTATAGAACAAGTACAGGGTATATAAACATAGCTACATCAGCAGATTACACTGGAATAAGTATCAGGTGGCAGAAGACTGCTGGATTTGGTGCAGTTGAAGATTATTAAAGTAAGAAAAAGGATAAGCACATGAGGGAAGAGGGCCCTACTCGTGAGAGCTTTCATTCTAAAGGGGAGTGGTAGACAGACAGGGGTGACACAGACAGGGGTACATAGAGAGCGTGGAACAGAGGTTTAGGATGAGATTTGGCTGGGTTTGGTGAAGAAGTGAGTCTTGAGTGCCCGTTTGAAGTTTTGCAGAGAGGTGGAGAGTCTGAGGGGGAGAGGTAGGGAATTCCAGAGAAATGGAGCAGCACGTAAATAATCTTGGAGGTAGGAGTGGGAGGAAATAATCAGTAGGCAGAGCGAAGAGGACGGGTGGTAGTGTAAAGGGAGATAAGGTCAGAGATGTAGATGGGAGAGGAGTGAGTGAGGGCTTTGTGAGTGTGAGAAGCTTGAAATGGATTCTGAAAGGGAAGGGGAGCCAGTGAAGGGCTAGTAAGAGAGGAGAGGTGGACGTAGTGCATTTGGTGAGGAAAATGAGCTGGGCAGCAGCATTGAGGATAGAATGGAGTGGAGAGAGGTATTTGTCAGGAATGCCAGTCAGGAGGAGATTACAGTAGTCCAGTCTGGAGATGACCAGTGAGTGGATAAGAGTCTTAGTAGCATCCTGGGTTAGAAATTCATCAATTAAAATACTTATATCCTAGCTTCTCAGCATCTATCCCAATACCTCAGTATATATACTAATTTTTTCAAACTTCAACAGTTTTATAAGGAAGTCATCTGTTTTGCTTAATTGTAATTTTACAATCCTGCAAGACCCAAACACATTTCACTCCCTCTACTAATTCCAGAACTTCCCAAACAGTTGTTGATACATATTGGTGGTGCCAACTGGAAAATAATAGCTTTGTGGAAGAAAGCTCTTGCTCCTACCAGCTTGGAGATGGAACATATTGATAGTATCCTGATAAACTTTCCACAAGGTGCGGGATCCTTGGATGTCCTTCTACAATACAACTGCTTAATTTTTAGGGCCCTGCCCTTTATCCTGTAGGCTGGTGTTCCACCCCTGTGGCTCACCTAATTCCCCATCCCCCACACAACTCTTTCTCTTTCCTTCCTGTTTTCATCAATGCATCATTGGGTTATAAGGAATTCATTTTTTTCTGAAAGCTATTGTATGCAATATGTTTTGTTCATGCAGGGCCAGATCAGGAGAGGGGAGAGCTTGTGTGCAGCCTCCCTGTGCCCCCTCCCTTTCTCCTGGTTGTTATACCTCTTATGAGGTCAATAAATATTCTTTTGAAAACCAAACTCTGTTGCCTGCCTTTAAATCCTGTGTTGTATGACCTACATTAATACCTTGAACTATTCCTTCTGAAAGTGTTGAGGTCCCACACTTGAGTAGAGGCTAAGGGGAAAGTCTTGCATCCACTCTAATTGCCAGTATGGACACGAGTGACCAGTTCTTTCCTGCCTAGTTGTTCCAGGTTGCACTTGCAGTGAAAGGCAAAAGTTTATCAAAACTAAAATAACAGAAGAAGGGTGAGAGGGAAAATCCAAATGGAATAAAGACTGACCTTCCTGTGAGATCCGTTTCAGAGTAAACACAAGCCATCCCCTGCCCTATCCATTGGCCAGAACAAAATACCACAAATCAGTCTTTCATCTACAAACAAACCATATGGTTATGGCCCTTGTTAGCTCTATTCTTCCAAAAAGTGAGGTTATAGAAAGATAAGAGGCCATAATTGTCTTTTTGCCTTTTTTTCATGCAGCCTATATAAACACCATAGCGTTTGCTGCATGGCATCCTACTTTACCCTTAGCCATACTTGCTGACTTTTACTTTCTCCCCTTCAGGATACTGGCCAGAGGGTAGACGTGTCCTATCACTGGGCATTTCTCGTCATTGTGCTCTGCCCCTTGTAGTATTATGCCTCAAATCGAAAATCCCAGCATATTGGGTGGGGCTAAAATCAGGACAGGATTAAGCCTTGGGGAGGGGGGAGGTGAGGGGAAGGTGGGGGTGGTGGTGGGGGGGGGGGGGGGGGGAGTTGTATATTAGATTGTGCATACCTCCCAATAAGACCCATTCCAGCAGGGACAAAATGCTCTCTAGTTGGACTTTCCTCTTAATATATGATTGGTGTCACCTGTGTTGAGCTATTTAATTGATAAGAAAGATATTTTAACACAGATGATTACAATCATAAATAAAAAGGAAGGTCCAGGTAGAAAGCATTTTGTCCCTCCTGAAATGGGTATGTTGGGAGGTATGTATTGTGTATATTAAATTTAAACCAATGGTGTATATTAGATTTAAACTAATAGTTTAATAATGCCTAGGTACTGTTTATAGCACCTCCCAATTTTACAACTATTTTATAATGTTTTCTTGTAGTGGAACAAATACAACTTAAACTTAAAATGCACATAGAAAGATAAAATCTGTAACTTATCTTGTCACATGCAAGACTAGTAGCAACCTCTGTACTACTTACACACTGGAACTGGACTCGGGATGAGTGTGTCTCTATCTAGACCCAAATGCTCTCATTAGACAACAGGTTACGCAGGACCAGACACCCAGGTGGAGAGGAGAAGCTGAGATCCCTGGGTCACTTATAGCTCTCTCCCCCCTCCTATTCTCTGGTCAGGAAGCTCAACTGGTAGCCCACAAAACCAAATACTCTTGTGTCTCTCTACATGTAATGCATACTGTCCTGCCCACACTCTGTATGCATTGTTCTTCTGCTGCACAAGAGGGAGAGCTAGTGTCGTCAGTGTGCTTTGGCTGGGGGGCCCCTGACAGAGGGGGGCCCAGGGTACAGTATCCTCTGCCCCCCCCCCCCACTCCCTTAATATGGCTATGGCTAAGATGCTACAATTCTCTGAAATTGCATCATCACATCCCCATCCTGCCCACTATACTAGGAAGTGTTCGGGATTTGCACCTATTATTCTGGGAATCCACGGGACTCCGTGAAGATTCAGGTGTCTTGTGGATGTTCCAGGAAAGTAGGAAAACATGCCTTTGCCATGTCTCATCGGTACAAAATATGGATTCTGTGCACAATTACCTACTATTAAAGTTTTCTCTCCAGGAGAAGCCCGGAGAGGAGATGCAGGTAGGCAGAGATGGAGCTAGAGCCGTTCTACTCATGTCATTAAGCCCCACCACTTGTGGTAAAATGGCGCGATTCTCGCATATTTGAATAGGTGCTATAATGACGCGATTACCATAGAATTAGGTCCCACCACTTACTCAGTGACAGCGGATTCCCATTATTATTCTCCCCATTCTTCACTAGGAACTGGGTGTAATATGGGAGGGGTGCCCACTCATCCAGGGGTGTGGGAGGACTACCGAAAAAATGTGTGTCTCCCGAAGGCTCCGGGAGTGTAGACAAGTATGATTCTGGCTATTGTGGGACAGTTTATACAGTTCACATTTTCCAGACCACCGAGCTGGTGCACAAGTGTAGTCATTACTAACTGTCATATTTCCAAACATGTGGTGCATTAATTCCTAAAGCAGGGCATATACTATACACTATACAACACTGGAAATTGGACAAAACCTGTCATTTATACAAATTGTTTAAATCACGGACAGGTTTTGTCCATTTTCCAATGTTTGGTAGCAAATGGTTGATTATCAGTTGCTCTCATCCATTACCAGGTTTTCATGCCAACCACAGATTATCTGCCAGATAATTGTATAGTGTATGGAAAACATGGACAGTTGGTAGCTCTCGATGACCAGGGTTGGCTCCCCCTGAAGACACAGGCAAAGCCTGGCGATCATTTTATTATTTCTGCATCATGCTGACTGACAGCATCATAACTGGGTTTAACTAGATCCAAAAATACATTGATTACTACAAACATTTTTTGTTAAAAAAGTACTAATATACAGTAAGCTATATAATGCTCACACGTGAACAGACCATAAACAACTGTTTAATTTAAAAGATATGTTAATTGAAAGAGATAAGACAGAGATATACAGTACTGTGTAAATTGAAACTCTATCCAAATGAGCATATAGCTGGTTTGGATGCATAAAGTAAATACATTCGTTGGTGATGCAAAAATTCTAAACAAGCATGTCCCACCACATATAGCTACACACAAACACAGCAAGCGATCACTACAGTATCAATTAGTGCAATTAATTCAGTTTAGAGAGAAGGAAACATCTAAGCCATCAAATTACGTATTGCAGTCCAGGGATATGTCCCAGCTTATTCTGTGTTTTATTTAACACTTAGGGGTTCGTTCTAAGCTGTGGGCAAAGCAAAAAATAAATAAATATAATACATACCTCCCAACCGCCCCGATTCCAGCGGGACAGTCCCGCTATTTGGACACTGTCCCATACGCGGGTTGCAGTGCCCCGTGGGGAAGAGGCAGTTGGGGAATCCTGTCATCACTGCTGCTCTGCTCTGCAAAGCAGCCAGTGATCACACTGCCGGAGGCTGTCCAGAGCGCTTGGCACGCCCCCAAAATGATGAATTCAGAGGACGTCCTATGAGGCCCTGCCCCTCCTTGCAAGGCCCCACCCCTCACCCCAAAACCACACCCTCTTTCCTGTCTGCTAAAGTTGGGAGGTATGTAATAACATAACAAGTAGCTTTGCACCTGGACATACCATGTTGCAAAATAGAAAGTATGTATTTTCTTTGCAAACCTATACATGGCCTTACAGGAATAGTGACACAAGCTACAAGTAGTTTTGTGCTGCTGGTTTATGGAAGACCTCTTCTGATCCGAGTGTCAGTTGAATGTGTACAAGTAAAACAAAGACATCTCATTATAGCTTAAAAATGGGAAAAGCACCTACATTTATCTAGCAAGCGACTCATTATTTTTAAAGGTTCACCAAGAACAGGTAAACTGAGTTTTCCACATCTTAAATAATTGCTTTGTTTGCCTGCGGTTCCAGCAGGGCAGAGGAATGGAAAGAAAATCATTTAAAGAGAGAAATCTGATAGTAGTTGTTAAGGACGAGATTAGCTTGCTGTTTAATCGAGGCTAGCGCAGAAAAATGAAGGGAGAAGACAGAAGCTGTCGGCAGGCACTTCAGTTGACTTGAAAAATTAATCTTTTGAGGGTCAGAAATGCATTGTACCTCTGGTAATCTCTACTACTGCCCAGTCACAGAATCTGTCATCTGCTGCTGATAAATCAGAAGATTGTGCAAGGGATCATGTTTGGGTGAAGGATGTAGTGACCAGCTTTTATAGAACAAGCCAGCACGTTTCAAAATATCATGTGGGCCGTTAGTGTAAAATAATTCAGCTGCCTGTGGAAAAATAAGATTTTACTTACCGATAAATCTATTTCTCGTAGTCCGTAGTGGATGCTGGGACTCCGTAAGGACCATGGGGAATAGCGGCTCCGCAGGAGACAGGGCACAAAATAAAAGCTTAAGGATCAGGTGGTGTGCACTGGCTCCTCCCCCTATGACCCTCCTCCAAGCCTCAGTTAGGATACTGTGCCCGGACGAGCGTACATAATAAGGAAGGATATTGAATCCCGGGTAAGACTCATACCAGCCACACCAATCACACCGTACAACTCGTGATCTGAACCCAGTTAACAGTATGATAAACGCAAAGGAGCCTCTGAAAAGATGGCTCACAACAATAATAACCCGAATTTTTGTAACAATAACTATATACAAGTATTGCAGACAATCCGCACTAGGGATGGGCGCCCAGCATCCACTACGGACTACGAGAAATAGATTTATCGGTAAGTAAAATCTTATTTTCTCTGACGTCCTAGTGGATGCTGGGACTCCGTAAGGACCATGGGGATTATACCAAAGCTCCCAAACGGGTGGGAGAGTGCGGATGACTCTGCAGCACCGAATGAGAGAACTCCAGGTCCTCCTCAGCCAGGGTATTAAATTTGTAGAATTTAGCAAACGTGTTTGCCCCTGACCAAGTAGCTGCTCGGCAAAGTTGTAAAGCCGAGACCCCTCGGGCAGCCGCCCAAGATGAGCCCACTTTCCTTGTGGAATGGGCTTTTACTGATTTTGGCTGTGGCAATCCTGCCACAGAATGTGCAAGCTGAATTGTACTACAAATCCAACGAGCAATCGTTTGCTTTGAAGCAGGAGCACCCAGCTTGTTGGGTGCATACAGGATAAACAGCGAGTCAGATTTTCTGACTCCAGCCGTCCTGGAAACATATATTTTCAAGGCCCTGACAACGTCAAGCAACTTAGAGTCCTCTAAGTCCCTGGTAGCCGCAGGTACCACAATAGGTTGGTTCATGTGAAATGCAGAAACCACCTTAGGTAGAAATTGAGGACGAGTCCTCAATTCCGCCCTGTCAGAATGAAAAATTAAGTAAGGGCTTTTATATGATAAAGCCGCCAATTCTGACACACGCCTGGCTGAAGCCAAGGCTAACAGCATCGACACCTTCCATGTGAGATATTTTAAGTCCACAGTAGAAAGTGGTTCAAACCAATGTGACTTTAGAAAACTCAACACAACATTGAGATCCCAAGGTGCCACTGGAGGCACAAAAGGAGGCTGTATGTGCAGCACCCCTTTTACAAATGTCTGAACTTCAGGTACTGAAGCCAGTTCTTTCTGGAAGAAAATCGACAGGGCCGAAATTTGAACCTTAATGGACCCTAATTTTAGGCCCATAGACAGTCCTGTTTGCAGGAAATGAAGGAAACGACCCAGTTGAAATTCCTCTGTAGGGGCCTTCTTGGCCTCACACCACGCAACATATTTACGCCAAATGCGGTGATAATGTTTTGCGGTTACGTCCTTCCTGGCTTTGACCAGAGTAGGGATGACTTCTTCTGGAATGCCTTTTTCCCTCAGGATCCGGCGTTCAACCGCCATGCCGTCAAACGCAGCCGCGGTAAGTCTTGGAACAGACAAGGCCCCTGCAGTAGCAGGTCCTTTCTTAGAGGTAGAGGCCACGGTTCGTCCGTGAGCATCTCTTGAAGTTCCGGGTACCAAGTCCTTCTTGGCCAATCCGGAACCACGAGTATAGTTCTTACTCCTCTCCTTCTTATGATTCTCAGTACTTTTGGTATGAGAGGCAGAGGAGGGAACACATACACTGACTGGTACACCCACGGTGTTACCAGAGCGTCCACTGCTATTGTCTGAGGGTCCCTTGACCTGGCGCAATATCTGTCCAGTTTTTTGTTTAGACGTGACGCCATCATGTCCACCTTTGGTTTTTTCCAACGGTTTACAATCAGGTGGAAGACTTCTGGGTGAAGTCCCCACTCTCCCGGGTGAAGGTCGTGTCTGCTGAGGAAGTCTGCTTCCCAGTTGTCCACTCCCGGAATGAACACTGCTGACAGTGCTATCACATGATTTTCCGCCCAGCGAAGAATCCTTGCAGCTTCTGCCATTGCCCTCCTGCTTCTCGTGCCGCCCTGTCTGTTTACGTGGGCGACTGACGTGATGTTGTCCGATTGGATCAACACCGCCTGACCCTGAAGCAGAGGTTTTGCTTGACTTAGGGCATTGTAAATGGCCCTTAGTTCCAGAATGTTTATATGAAGAGATGTTTCCATGCTTGACCACAAGCCCTGGAAATTCCTTCCCTGTGTGACTGCTCCCCAGCCTCTCAGGCTGGCATCCGTGGTTACCAGGATCCAATCCTGAATGCCAAATCTGCGGCCCTCTAGTAGATGAGCACTCTGCAGCCACCACAGGAGAGACACCCTTGTCCTTGGCGACAGGGTTATCCGCTGATGCATCTGCAGATGCGATCCGGACCATTTGTCCAGTAGATCCCACTGAAACGTTCTTGCATGGAATCTTCCGAATGGAATCGCTTCGTAGGAAGCCACCATTTTTCCCAGGACCCTCGTGCACTGTTGCACTGAGACCTGGCCTGGTTTTAGGAGGTTCCTGACTAGCTCGGATAACTCCCTGGCCTTCTCCTCCGGGAGAAACACCTTCTTCTGGACTGTGTCCAGAATCATTCCTAGGAACAGTAGACGTGTCGTTGGAATCAGCTGCGATTTTGGAATATTTAGAATCCACCCGTGCTGACGTAACACTACCTGAGATAGTGCTACTCCGACTTCTAACTGTTCCCTGGATCTTGCCCTTATCAGGAGATCGTCCAAGTAAGGGATAATTAAAATGCCTTTTCTTCGTAGAAGAATCATCATTTCGGCCATTACCTTGGTAAAGACCCGAGGTGCCGTGGACAATCCAAACGGCAGCGTCTGAAACTGATAATGACAGTTTTGTACTACAAACCTGAGGTACCCTTGGTGAGAAGGGTATATTGGGACGTGGAGATAAGCATCTTTGATGTCCAGAGACACCATATAGTCCCCTTCTTCCAGGTTCGCTATCACTGCTCTGAGTGACTCCATCTTGAATTTGAACCTTTTTATGTAAGTGTTCAAGGATTTCAGATTTAAAATTGGTCTCACCGAGCCGTCCGGCTTCGGTACCACAAACAGCGTGGAATAATACCCCTTTCCCTGTTGCAGGAGGGGTACCTTGATTATCACCTGCTGGGAATACAGCTTGTGAATGGCTTCCAAAACTGCCTCCCTGTCGGAGGGAGACTTTGGTAAAGCAGACTTCAGGAACCGACGAGGGAGAAACGCCTCGAATTCCAGTTTGTACCCCTGCGATACTATCTGTAGAATCCAGGGATCCACTTGCGAGTGAGCCCACTGCGCGTTGAAATTCTTGAGACGGGCCCCCACCATATCTGAGTCTGCTTGTAAAGCCCCAGCGTCATGCTGAAGACTTGGCAGAAGCAGGGGAGGGCTTCTGCTCCTGGGAAGCGGCTGCACGGTGCAGTCTTTTTCCTCTTCCTCTGCCCCGGGGCAGAAAGGAGTGGCCTTTTGCTCGCTTGTACTTATGGGAACGAAAGGACTGAGTTTGAAAAGACGGTGTCTTTTTCTGCTGATGTGAAGTGACCTGGGGTAAAAAGGTGGATTTCCCAGCCGTTGCCGTGGCCACCAGGTCCGATAGACCAGCCCCAAATAACTCCTCCCCTTTATACGGCAATACTTCCATGTGCCGTTTGGAATCCGCATCCCCTGACCACTGTCGCGTCCATAACGCTCTTCTGGCAGAGATGGACATAGCACTTACTCTTGATGCCAGGGTGCAAATATCCCTCTGTGCATCACGCATATATAGCAATGCATCCTTTAAATGTTCTATAGTTAACAAAATATTGTCCCTATCCAGGGTATCAATATTCTCAGTCAGGGAATCCGACCATGCGACTCCAGCACTGCACATCCAGGCTGAGGCGATTGCTGGTCGCAGTATAACACCAGTATGTGTGTATATACTTTTTAGGATATTTTCCAGCCTTCTATCAGCTGGTTCTTTGAGGGTGGCCGTATCAGGAGACGGTAACGCTACTTGTTTAGATAAACGTGTGAGCGCCTTATCTACCCTAGGGGGTGTTTCCCAACGCGCCCTAACCTCTGGCGGGAAGGGATATAATGCTAATAATTTATTAGAAATTAGCTGTTTTTTATCGGGGGAAACCCACGCTTTATCACACACCTCATTTATTTCCTCTGACTCAGGAAAAACTATTGGTAGTTTTTTCACACCCCACATAATACCCTTCTTTGTGGTACTTGTAGTGTCAGAAAGGTTCAATGCCTCTTTCATTGCCGTGATCATGTAACGTGTGGCCCTACTGGACATTACGTTTGTCTCGTCACCGTCGACACTAGACTCAGTATCTGTGTCAGGGTCTGTGTCGACCCACTGAGGTAACGGGCGTTTTAGCGCCCCTGACGGTGTCTGAGACGCCTGGACAGGCACTAATTGATTTGCCGGCTGTCTCATGTCGTCAACAGTTTTTTGCAAATTGCTGACATTATCACTTAATTGTTTAAATACAATCATCCAGTCAGGTGTCGACTCCCTAGGGGGTGACATCACCAACACAGGCAACTGCTCCGCCTCCACATAATTTTCCTCCTCATACATGTCGACACACGCGTACCGACACACAGCACACACACCGGGAATGCTCTGATAGAGGACAGGACCCCACTTAGCCCTTTGGAGAGACAGAGGGAGAGTCTGCCAGCACACACCCAGCGCTATATATATACAGGGATAACCTTATATAAGTGTTATTCCCTTATAGCTGCTGTTATTATCGTTATTTGCTGCCAAAAATGCCCCCCCCCTTCTCTTTTTTACCCTGATTCTGAAGCAGGACTGCAGGGGAGAGTCAGGGAGCCGTCCTTCCAGCGGAGCTGTGAGGGAAAATGGCGCTTGTGTGCTGAGGAGATAGGCTCCGCCCCTTCACGACGTCCTTATCTCCCGCTTTTTTGTGTAAAAATGGCAGGGGTTAAAATACATCCATATAGCCCAGGAGCTATATGTGATGTATTCTTTTTGCCACCTAAGGTATATACTGTTATATTGCGTCTCAGGGTGCTCCCCCCCAGCGCCCTGCACCCTCAGTGACCGGAGTGTGAAGTGTGCTGAGAGCAATGGCGCACAGCTGCGGTGCTGTGCGCTACCTTAGTCTGAAGACAGGATGTCTTCTGCCGCCGATTTCACCGGACCTCTTCGTCTCTTCTGGCTCTGTAAGGGGGACGGCGGCGCGGCTCCGGTGACCCATCCAGGCTGTACCTGTGATCGTCCCTCTGGAGCTAATGTCCAGTAGCCTAAGAAGCCCAATCCACTCTGCACGCAGGTGAGTTCGCTTCTTCTCCCCTTAGTCCCACGATGCAGTGAGCCTGTTGCCAGCAGGACTCACTGAAAATAAAAAAACCTAAACTAAACTTTTATTCTAAGCAGCTCAGGAGAGCCACCTAGATTGCACCCTTCTCGGCCGGGCACAAAAATCTAACTGAGGCTTGGAGGAGGGTCATAGGGGGAGGAGCCAGTGCACACCACCTGATCCTTAAGCTTTTATTTTGTGCCCTGTCTCCTGCGGAGCCGCTATTCCCCATGGTCCTTACGGAGTCCCAGCATCCACTAGGACGTCAGAGAAATAAAAAATAATACCCACCTTTTAAATGATGACGTATTCACAAACTAATAAATGGTAGCGCAAGCACTCCATAACAACAATGACGATAATACAGTACATTGATATTGCACAAAGGTGCTAATATTACCAATTGATAGTGACCAATCAGACTATGTGCTTGCACTGTGACACCTTGTGCACCGAAGAGATAAACTTGGCACCCAACTGTCCCGATTTCAGCTGGACAATTCTAATTTGAGGGCTTTGTCTCACTGTCACGTAATGGAATCATTGTCCTGATTGGTCAGAATTTGGGTAGGTATGTTAAACTCAGGTGCAGTGGAGTGGGATATAAGCCCATACAACTTTCTAGTGAGGACACGCCCCCTCAGTGCTCTCACTTGGAATGTTGGGAGGTATCTTTGCAAGGATATTCTTATCTATCCCATGCGTGTTTAAATTGTTCTGCTGTCTTAAGGCTGGTATACACGGAAGAGATGTGTGCTGAGCGAACCGCTCAGCACACATCTCTCCCGCCGCTCAGCACAGTGCAATGTGTGCTGAGCGTGTGGGGGGAGGACGGGGGGCCGCTCATTTCACCCAGCGGGTGAAATGATCCACGTTCTAGATTGGCCTGCATGCAGGCTCAATCTAGCACCGGCGATAACGATGCGCGCTATCGCTGTGGGGGGTACACACGAGTGATCTGTGCTTAAAATCTAAGCAATCTAGTCAGATTGCTTAGATTTTAAGCATGGATCTCTCCGTGAGTACCCCCCTTTAGCCTCTACCACCACTGATGGGAGGCTATTCCACCCATCCACTATTCTTTCTGTGAAGTCATTTTCCCTCAAGTTTCCTTTGAACCTCCTTCCAGCTTCAGCATGTGTCCTCGGATTCAGTATACCGACAGTGGCATCCTGGCCGCCAGTATGCCGGCAGCGGGGTGAGCGCAGAGTCCCCTTACGGGCTTGCTGCACTCGCCGCGCTGTGGGCTCGGTGGCTCGCTGCACTTGACACAGGATCTATTCCCACTCTATGGGTGTTGTGGACACCCACGAGTGGGAATAGTCCTGTAGCACTGGTATTTTGGCTGGTGGCATTGCCGGCAGTCAGGATTCCAGTGTCGGTATCCTGACCGCCGGGATCACGATAGCCGGCAAATTAAATGTATCCCAGTGTCCTTGTGTTCTAATGCTTCAATCAGCTTCTACCTATCATTGATCTAGTAAATTCTATAAAGTGTCCTCTTTAGAAGGATGATACTGTACATGTCCCCCTAACCACACTCCTAAGTTCCAAGTGTAAGATGAAAATGGTCATCATTTCTACATGTCCATACATGACTCAAATAGCAATAATATCTGAGGGTAAAAAAGTGATGAGCAGCAAATCTAACATGTTCAATTGAATGACATTATTTCAACTGTTTTGATAGGTCTAATTTTTCTTTTTTTGCATTATCATTTATCACATTAGCTATTTTTCTTTTTGTAAGGCCCTACAGTAGTTGTGTCCCATCACATTTTTTTTTAATAAATACAATTGCTACATAGAAAATCATAATGGCCATAGGTGCATTAGGGGAGTATATGCGGCACACCTATTGTTTGTGACTTAGAGTAGGCCATATTCTTAAATACCTCGTATTGCTGTATTGTACATGCTGGTATAGAGATATCATGTTTCCCAAACATGTCATGTGCTATTTCTCTAGATATGGGGGGTCATTCTGACCCGATCGCACGCTGCAGTTTTTCGCAGTGTAGCGATCGGGTCAGTACTGCGCATGTGCCGGCGCCACAGTGCGCCGGCGCATGGCCGCCCGTCACTGCGCTACAATCGCCTCTGCCTGATTGACAGGCAGAGGCGGTCGATTAGCAGGAGGGGGCAAAACGTGGGGTTTGGCCGCCGTTTCCTGGGCGTGGTCCAGCCAACGCAGTCGTGACCGGACCGTGCGGGGAGTGGCTAAAGCAGCGCTGGCCAGGAGCTACTCTTGAAGTGCAAACGCATCGCCGCTGTCCGATGCCTTTGCACTTCTGCGGGGGTGGGGGGCGGCACTGACATGCGGGGCGGACTAGCCCTGTGCTGGGCATCCCCCCGCATGTCTGAGTTCATGATCGTAGCTGTGCTAAATTTAGCACAGCTACAATCAACTTAGAATGACCCCCCAAGGCCTGTAATAAAGATTCACAATTTGCAGGATATGACTGTACTCTAGAAATAGATATGGGACAGCCAGGGCCGGTGCAAGGTTTCTCGACGCCCTAGGCAAAACTTCAGCATGCTGCCCCCTCCTTCATTCCCAAACCACACACCAGTACCTACTATCCAGCCCCTCAGGTGAAAGTCTGGAGGTGACATCTTAGAAGTTCAAACACCATAGTCTGCGTTAAGTTAAACAAGGATGCATCTCACAGTTATCCTTAATTTTATGATAAGCAGACCCCCCAGATCATAGCATCCTAGAGCCGACCCTGTTCCTACTGCTTTGTCTGTAATTACCCAGCTTTGTTCTATCACTGTTTGTAAAGTGCAACAGAATATAAGAATCTGTTGTTGTAGTTGTTGTTGTTAATAATAATAATAATAATAATAATAACAACTTGCATTGTCACAGAAGTAGGCGGACAGTGTAGTGTCTGCCTACTTTTGCATGCCGAGAGGGGCGGAGTGAACAGACAGGAAGTTGCAGTGCAGCCCGTATACCACGCCATATAACTCTGACAAGTAGCTGGCCTCTACTACAGCTGTCTAGCGGTGGCACCACAAACGGCTATATATATATATATATATATATATATATATACACAGTGGTTGAAATGGAAATTTTGAAGTGGGGGTATGCAAAAGTCAAGGACGTAATTATGCGCTCCAGAAAAGGGAGCATGGTCACCCAAAAAGGGGGTATGGTCACCCAAAAGGGTGTGGTCACCCAAAAATGGGGCATGACCAGTGTAGTAGAACCCCTTATACTATCTATTACTGGTGCCCCTTTCACCTTATAGCACACGGTACGAGCCAAAATTCACATTGTAGCACACTGAAAGCCGAAACTCACATTGTAGCACACTGAATGAGCCGAAATTCACATTGTAGCACACTGAATGAGCCGAAATTCACATTGTAGCACACTGAATGAGCCGAAACTCACATTGTAGCACACTGAATGAGCCGAAATTCACATTGTAGCACACTGAATGAGCCGAAATTCACTTTGTAGCACACTGAATGAGCCGAAATTCACCTTGTAGCACACTGAATGAGCCGACATTCACATTGTAGCACACTGAATGAGCCGAAATTCACATTGTAGCACACTGAATGAGCCGAAATTCACATTATAGCACACTGAATGAGCCGAAATTCACATTGTAGCACACTGAATGAGCCGAAAATTCACATTGCAGCACACTGAATGAGCCGAAATTCACCTTGTAGCACACTGAATGAGCCGACATTCACATTGTAGCACACTGAATGAGACGACATTCACATTGTAGCACAATGAATGAGCCGAAATTCACATTGTAGCACACTGAATGAGCCAAAACTCACATTGTAGCACACTGAATGAGCTGAAATTCACATTGTAGCACACTGAATGAGCCGAAATTCACATTGTAGCACACTGAATGAGCCGACATTCACATTGTAGCACACTGAATGAGGCGAAATTCACCTTGTAGCACACTGAATGAGCTGAAATTCACATTGTAGCACACTGAATGAGCTGAAATTCACATTGTAGCACACTGAATGAGCCGACATTCACATTGTAGCACACTGAATGAGCTGAAATTCACATTATAGCACACTGAATGAGCCGAAACTCACATTGTAGCACACTGAATGAGCCGAAATTCACATTGTAGCACACTGAATGAGCCGAAATTCACCTTGTAGCACACTGAATGAGCCAACACTCAAATTGTAGCACACTGAATGAGCCGAAATTCACATTGTAGCACACTGAATGAGCCGACATTTACATTGTAGCACACTGAATTAGCCAAAACTCACATTGTAGCACACTGAATGAGCCGACATTCACATTGTAGCACACTGAATGATCCGAAATTCACATTGTAGCACACTGAATGAGCAGAAATTCACATTGTAACACACTGAATGAGCCGAAACGCACATTGTAGCACACTGAATGAGCCGAAATTCACATTGTAGCACACTGAATGAGCCGAAATTCACATTGTAGCACACTGAATGAGCCGAAATTCACATTGTAGCACACTGAATGAGCCGACATTCACATTGTAGCACACTGAATGAGCCGAAATTCACATTGTAGCACACTGAATGAGCCGAAATTCACATTATAGCACACTGAATGAGCCGACATTCACATTGTAGCACACTGAATGAGCCGAAATTCACATTGTAGCACACTGAATGAGCTGAAATTCACATTGTAGCACACTGAATGAGCCAAAACTCACATTGTAGCACACTGAATGAGCCGACATTCACATTGTAGCACACTGAATGAGCCGAAACTCACATTGTAGCACACTGAATGAGACGAAATTCACATTGTAGCACACTGAATGAGCCGAAATTCACATTGTAGCACACTGAATGAGCCGAAATTCACATTGTAGCACACTGAATGAGCCGACATTCACATTGTAGCACACTGAATGAGCCGAAATTCACATTATAGCACACTGAATGAGCCGAAATTCACATTGTAGCACACTGAATGAGCTGAAATTCACATTGTAGCACACTGAATGAGCTGAAATTCACATTGTAGCACACTGAATGAGACGAAATTCACCTTGTAGCACACTGAATGAGCCGGCATTCACATTGTAGCACACTGAATGAGCCGAAATTCACTTTGTAGTACACTGAATGAGCTGAAATTGTGACAGCAGGGACAGCCAGAGTGACAACAGGGAGAGAGAGGGAGTGACGACAGGGAGAGAGAGAGAGTGACGAAAGGGAGAGAGAGAGAGTGACGAAAGGGAGAGAGAGAGAGTGACGACAGGGAGAGAGAGAGAGTGACGACAGGGAGAGAGAGTGACGACAGTAACGACAGGGAGAGAGAGTGACGACAGGGAGAGAGAGTGACGACAGGGAGAGAGAGTGACGACAGTAACAACAGGGAGAGGCGACAGTAACAACAGGAAGAGAGAGTGACGACAGGGAGAGAGAGTGACGACAGGGAGAAAGAGTGACAACAAGGAGAGAGTGACAACAGTGACAGCTGGGAGAGAGAGAGTGACAGTAGGGACAGGGACGGTAATGACAGGGAGAGAGGTGTCAGCAGTGGAACATTACCTCATTTGTTGCTGGTGGCTGGCGGCGGTGAACAGTGGGCTGCTGGCGGCGGTGAGCGATGGGCTGCCGGCGGCGGGCGGCTGGCCGTGAGCGGCGTACGGTGGGTGGCTGAAGGCGGCGGGCGGCTGTGAGCTAGTGCAGCGCTCTACACTGTCGCCGGCAGCCGCGCAGGGACGGGGAGCAACATGTGCAGCAGGATTGCCACTTCCTTCGCCTCCTGCTGCACTTTCAGTTCCTCGTTTCCGGGTCAGTGGAAGAAGTGGCGGTATACCATACCGCCGTATATCACCCCACTTCGACCACTGTATATATATATATATATATATATATATATATATACCCGCACATACATACAGATGATTACCTGATCGGCCACAGCTGGGCTTCCTCTCCGGGCGCTGGCATCAACCAGTCCGTGCAGCGGGAATGCTGCTCCGTCCCTGCCATGATGTCATCAGAGAACGTCCAGCCAATCAGGCCGCACTTTAAAATTAAAGTCTCTGAGTGCCACCAACTCGTTCACATGTCAAGGGTTTTTAACTCCTGGAAGGCAACGGAGCTGGTGTGCCCTCCTAGGACTTGTAGAGGTCCAATATATGTAAAAAAAAAAACATCTGGCAGCACTCCACAGACTTACAAACAAAGTAATCAGCATCCTTCATTCTTACAGTGTATAATATATATATATATACATACACACACACTCATACTGTGTGTGTGTGTGTGTGTGTGTGTGTGTGTGTGTGTGCGTGCGTGCGTGCGTGTGTGTGTATACACACACACACACATATATATATATATATATATATATATATATATATATTATACATTGTAAGCCTGTGGAGTGCTGCCCGATTTTCTTTCAACATATATTGGACCTCTAAAAACACAGCAGCAAGATATATATATATATATATATATTATTACAGTACACTCTTTCACCCTCCTTGCGGGGCATGCAATCACAGGGCGGGCGGGAAGTATTGCACGGGGGGGGGGGGATTTGAGGGGGGGGTGTCGCGGAGTGTCGGGGGGGGGGGGGGTGTTGTGATATGCAATCGTGGGGGGGGAGGATGTAATACTATATGTGCGGGATGCAATCGCGCGGGGGAGGGCGGGGGAGAGAGGATGTAATACTATATGAGCGGGATCGTCCCGCTCATATAGTATTACATTCTCTCCCCCCCCCCGCCCCCCCGCGATTGTATCCCGTTCAGAGAGGATAACATGCTAACAGTGGGAGGGTATCATGCAGGGAGACATTACAGCACTCTGTTACTGTGGTGTGGTGCGGTGCGGGAAGGTTGGATGTTGTCGCGGTGGGAGCAGTGCCAGGGCGGGATGTATATTTGTACTTCACAAAACGTACTTTACGCGAGCACCTTCAGTGCTTCTGGGCGGCCGCGGCATCCCTGCTCTTCTGGTAAAGGAATAGGAGCTCAGCAGCTAAGGAAAGCATTTTTCGGCAGCATGAGGTACCGCCCTCCAATGGCCTCCGCCCATAGGCAGCTGCCTAAAGCTGCCTAGTGGTAGCGCCGACCCTGGGGACAGCGGAAGACAATTCTACTGTGATATATGCCAGGGTAGGACTGGGAACACTTAAGGTCAATTAATTTGCAGAACAGTTTTAAAAATGTGTTTATCTCCAGTCTGTAGCTATTGGAAGAGACGATGATATGATATAGTCACCTCTAAGAAGCTTGGGTGGATTAGCTTCAAATGTATCTACCAAAAGCTATAGATTCAACAAACACACAGCTTCCTGCAAAGGGCATCAATTACCGGCTTCAGTGAACATCACTAATTATGACATAATTGATGTCACTGTTTAAAATGAAACACAGTTGTATAGTACCGAATTCACCATGTGCAGCACTAACGGAAGCTCTGTCTATTTCTGAGTGCCAACCCTTATCTGTATAAGGTATTCTATTCTATATCCCGCACCAGACATAAATTATTCAATTACAATAGTAATAATGCATTAGAAACAAAAACCAGCTAATAATTATATTCCTCCTCAGGGATTTAACTTTGGAATGCTGGAGGTGCTCCTGCAATCAAAATAGACCAAACATTAAACAAATTCAGTTGCATCCCCTGTAGAAGATATATATATATATGTCTTAAATTAGATCAATATTACGTATGTGGTGAAAATATTAGTCAATATAATCAGGATATACCCATCTGTATCTCAAATACAGACCAATAATTCATATTTGATAACCCACAATTAAATAAATACAAAATTTGTTCATAATTTGATTTGTTAATTCAGAATTATTCATAAATTTCAATATGTTTATGAATCGCAGCCAACAAAAAACATTTGATATTATTATCAGTAAACAGAAAAAATGATTTATTTCTCTAAATCTGTACCTAAAACAGTCATTATTCAATTCCAGCTATATTTTCAGCTCAGTGCACTTGTGACATAAAGCCTGTGTCTGAAATGTATTGCATTCCTAACTTGTATCATTCTTCACCAAGTTCCTAGATACATGTGTCAAATATGTTGCATTTCTAGCTTGTATCATTTTCCAACAGGTTTCTGAACCAATGTATCGAAGTGATTTCATTCTGCTGCCAAAAACCATAGATTGCATTCCACCTGATAACATTGGTTATTCCACTCTGCCTGAATGAGTGGTTTCACATCCCTGTTGATTTAAACAAAAATAATTCCTCCTGTCAAGTATTAACAGGTACACATGAGCACTTTTGGATAAATTAACCGGTGTACATATATCTCTAATTTTGCCCCCAATATGGGCCAGTTTTTACTACCTCTACCATATTGAATCAAACATTATCTACAAAAGAAACATGCATGAAGTATTTTCAAAGAGTATTAATATCAAAATAAGATAAACATAAGTAATGTACTGTAGCACATCAAACACCAATTGATTCAGTGGTCTGGGGTACCCCTATAATAGGTGCAATAGCAAATGACCAATAGTGAGCTTCATCAATTTATGTCACTGTATAGTAGGCTATTGCTATAGTTTATGCACTAGTAGTCTAAACCATAGGCAGAGTATGTCTTATGATAACATCACATATCTATATAGCACAAGAGAGTAGTACAGTCCGAGATGCCGTCTCCCTCATCTGCTGCCCAATATCTTCATGGAGCGGATACTGGGTGAGAGTAAGGGTGATTGCCGGGCTGATGGTAAAATAGATTCAGCGTCACTTTGTCATCCTGTGCCTGGTGTTAGGTGGATCCTGTTACTGAATCAATTGGTGTTTGATGTGCTACAGTACATTACTTATGGTATTCAGAAAAAGTAATACTGCAGTTCAGCAGTTTAGAATGATACCTTTTGTCTGGGATACTTTATGATTCATTACAGGTTTTATTGCCCTTAGGGCTATATGCTGTACATATACTGTTTATCTTATTTTGAAAGTTTTTTGACCTACAGAGGCACTAAGAAGCATTGTAATGCAAACTCTTCATGCCGGATAGCCCTTTATGTCCATCATAATTCTGTTAATTGATATGACACATGCTAATCAAGCTAATAAGGTCACATTAAGATAATAATGAACGGCAGTAGAACTACTGAATTAATACTCTTTGAAAATACTTCATGCATGTTTCCTTTGTAGATAATGTTTGATTCAATATGGTAGAGGTAGTAAAAACTGGCCCATATTGGGGGCAAAATTAGAGATATATGTACACCGGTTAATTTATCCAAAAGTGCTCATGTGTACCTGTTAATACTTGACAGGAGGAATTATTTTTGTTTAAATCAACAGGGATGTGAAACCACTCATTCAGGCAGAGTGGAATAACCAATGTTATCAGGTGGAATGCAATCTATGGTTTTTGGCAGCAGAATGAAATCACTTCGATACATTGGTTCAGAAACCTGTTGGAAAATCATACAAGCTAGAAATGCAACATATTTGACACATGTATCTAGGAACTTGGTGAAGAATGATACAAGTTAGGAATGCAATACATTTCAGACACAGGCTTTATGTCACAAGTGCACTGAGCTGAAAATATAGCTGGAATTGAATAATGACTGTTTTAGGTACAGATTTAGAGAAATAAATCATTTTTTCTGTTTACTGATAATAATATCAAATGTTTTTTGTTGGCTGCGATTCATAAACATATTGAAATTTATGAATAATTCTGAATTAACAAATCAAATTATGAACAAATTTTGTATTTATTTAATTGTGGGTTATCAAATATGAATTATTGGTCTGTATTTGAGATACAGATGGGTATATCCTGATTATATTGACTAATATTTTCACCACATACGTAATATTGATCTAATTTAAGACATATATATATATATATATATATATATATATATATATCTATCTTCTACAGGGGATGCAATTGAATTTATGCATTTACAGAGTGACATATACATATAAGTTTATGCCACTCAAAATACCCCTTTTATTTTAGGAGGAATAATTAAAGGTTACGTTTTAAACTATTGTAATCATATCAAATCGATTTACATTTTAAATTTTGTTATAAAAGAGTGCTCCAAAAAGCAATCTATTTTCTTTAGGCTGGAGGGGGATTGTCTCCATGCCCTTTGTGCCAGTCCTTGCCATGTGTGTATCTTCCATCTTCTGCTCATGGTCCATGTATAATTTACATGGAATGATGGGAGTGGTGCCAGTGGTTCTCATTTACATCTAGGAGGGAAGGGAGCGCATCTTAGCTCAACTTTACATTGCAGTGTAATAAAAAGCAGTCCAGTATTTGTGCGTTACATGTAAAAGCTGGCACTATTCTCCCTGTACACAAAAACAGAACCATTGCACCCCTTCCACTGGAACACAGTTTGCCCAGGTGCAAGTTGCGCTCTTTGGGCCTAATTCAGCATGGATCGCAAAAGCAAAATCTTTCTCTAATGGGCAAAACCATGCTGCCCTCCATGTGCAGAGAGAGTAAAGCGCCCCTCTCACTGGCCGATGGTGACGGGCAATATGAACGATATCGCTCAGAAATGATCGATATACAGTATCATTCATATCGTTTAGTGTGTAGGCACCAACGATGAACGATGCGCGTCCCTGCAGTCGTTCATCGTACGTTTCCCGCCGTTTCTCAATGCAGTTTGGACAATAAGGCTCATCATTCAGATCGTTCATCGTCCAAATTGCTGCCGTCGCCCAGTGTGTAGGGGGCTTTAGATTTGGGTGGGGTCTGTTCAAACTGAAATGTAAATGGTGTAAAAATAAAGCAGCCGGTATTTACCCTGCACAGAAACAATATAACACACCCAAATCCAACTCTCTCTGAACATGTTACATTTGCCCCACCTGCAGTGCAGCATGGTTTTGCCCATTAGAGAAATATTTTGTTTTTGCGATCCTAGCTGAATTAGGCCCAGAGGCGGATTGCCCATAGGGTTTACAGGGAAGATTCCCGGTGGGCCGACACACCCGTGGGGGCCTGTTTTGTTTGAGGACATGTGGTCCTTTTTATAGGCATAATGAATAAGATGCAAAATAATTTGCATATATGAAAATTACTTTGCCACTTAGCCTGTGATTGCAGATGATCTAGTGCAGGGGTGGCCAACCAGTCAGTGACAAAGAGACAAAAAACCTTGTTGGGTACGTCAAAGAGCTGACATCGAGCCGATGGCGCGCATCCAAAAATGGAATGTGGCCTTGTGCCTGCTAGACCACACCCCTGGTATAAAATACATTGAAAAAGCCAGAAGGACATAAAATAAAAAAATGTAAGCCAAATCCATTGAAAAAGCCACTTTCACATAATAAACTTCAGCTACCCCATGTGTCACTCCAGCCAGCTCCCCCATGTGTCACTCCTGCTAGCACCCTCCTATGTCACTCCAGCCAGCTCTCCCATGTGTCACTCCTGCCAACACCCTCCTGTCACTCCAGCCAGCTCTTCCATGTGTCACTCCTGCTACCACCCTCCTATGTCACTCCAGCCAGCTCTCCAATGTGTCACTCCTGCTACCACCCTCCTATGTAACTCCAGCCAGCTCTCCCATGTGTTACTACTTCCAGCACCCTCCCGCATCACTCCTGCTGGGACCCTCCTGTGACTCTCCAGCCAGCTCTGCCATGTGTCACTCTAGCCCTCCCTCATTAATCACTACAGCCCCCCCCCCCCCCCCCCCCCCCATCAACTCATGCCATTGCAGCAGTCCCTAATGTGTTCTCTGTTTGCTTGTGGGTGTCTCACCTCTAGTATCTGGCTTCTTCAGTTTTCAGTCCCTATAGTGCTGCTGCGTGTTTTGCTGGAGTGCAGCGGTTTCTGTATCTGTTGTGGTCACATGATTTAGAGTGTTGGGAGCCACATTTGAATAAAGAAAGTGCCGCATGCGGTCAAGAGCCACAGGTTGGCCACTGCTGATCTAGTGTATGCTCTGTCTGCCTGCTTGGCAGACATATAAGATTGAGTGAATAGTGATTGGGATACGCGCTTGGTGTAATAAGCAAGAAAATATATCTTTCTAAAGAATGATATAGTTTCCTAAATTCTGAAGGTGTATCATATAATGTGCTCATAATATTTAATTTGATTTCTTTTTAACTTCCCCCTTGATGCTGGACATGCCCACTATCTGGAAAGTCTTGGGGGGAGGGTGCTGCTGCCATGGCCCATGGCTAGACCTTACACCTCTGGTGCTGCCCATGTGGGGCCACTAGTACAAATTTTTCCAGGGCCGCTTTTTGTTCCCAATCCGCCCCTGATTAGGCCCTACTGTATATCTGAATTTGACTCTGATTTTAGGGGATCTGTTTATTAAACGAAGAGTCTAAAGTCTAACAAAACAGGCTCTTTTACTCCTCAGAGGTTTCTCTGACGGTAACCTATAGTAGTTACTAGCACCTTTCACAGCCCGATAGACCGCTATTCGAACATTACTCATTTTAGAAAGCGCATCAGGCTGGGCTTGGCTATCTTTTACGTGGGATCCATTGCCGCTGAAGGGCTTCTCTGGGTCACATTGCTGTGCACATGTGCCCATGTTGTCTTAAACAAAGATGTGACTAATCACTACCACATTTCATTGTGGCATTAGACTGCCAGTGAAGGAACATACTCATTGCATAGCTCAGGCATGGCAGATAGTGACGGTACTGCATTATCTACAGAATACTCGTTACCGCTGACCATTAGCCACCGATGATATATAGACTCTAAGGTCCAGATTCTGAGTCGGACACAGCAGCAATGTTGGACACAGAGGAGCTAAGCTGCGCTGCGCATGCATCCCGATTCTGTACGCACAGAATTGCGATAGCGGCACAAAGGAGATACACGATCTCAGAAATGTAAATGTATGGGGCATTTCTGGGATTTGACAGGGAAGTGGCTAAGCAGACTCATGGAGAGGGTACGTCTTACAGGCGTGTGAAGATGCACCAAGCGCTATTTCAGCGTCTGAAGTGGGTGTCCCAGTCCCTTCACATGTAGACACATGGGTGTACACCAGGGAAGGACTTGCAGCAGTATTTGCATAAAATTGCAGAAGCAACACCAGCAAAAGACACAGAGAAGATACAGTGCAGCGCAGTGTCAGACTGGGGCATGAAGGGCCCACTGGGGAAATGCAGTGGTAGGAGCCCATGCTTAGGGGTGTGGTGAGCCACCAAAGAGGCTTGGCTAATCATTGGAGAGTGCATGGTCTGGACTCCTTGATAAATATATACCGTAGTAAATACTACTAATCTGTTCATGATAATGTACCAGATTAATAACAGCAATGCACTGTAGAAAATACACCATAGTCCTGTGAAGTCTAGTGTAACATATGTATAATATATAATTCAAGTACATAGGGGGTCATTCCGAGTTGTTCGCTCGTTGCCGATTTTCGCTATGCTGCGATTTGTTGCAAAATGCGCATGCGCAAGGCACACAGGGCGCATGCGCTTAGTTATTTAACTAAAAACGTAGTAGTTTTGCTGTGGATTCTGCGGTGCTTTTCAGTCGCACTGCTGATCGGTGAATGATTAACAGGAAAGGGGCGTTTCTGGGTGGTAACTGAGCGTTTTCCGGCAGTGTGCTAAAAAACGCAGGCGTGCCAGGGAAAAACGCGGGAGTGTCTGGAGAAACGGGGGAGTGGCTGGCCAAACGCAGGGCGTGTTTGTGACGTCAAACCAGGAACTAAACGGACTGAGCTGATCGCAATCTGTGAGTAGGTCTGGAGCTACTCAGAAACTGCAAGGAATTATGTAGTAGCAGTTCTGCTAATCTTTCGTTCGCTATTCTGCTAAGCTAAGATACACTCCCAGAGGGTGGCGGCCTAGCGTGTGCAATGCTGCTAAAAGCAGCTAGCGAGCGAACAACTCGGAATGACTCCCTTAGTCTGGAACCTGATATGTAGAGAAGGGGATGGGGCCTCAGGCAGTGGGGCGTACTTGGGGTTTCCCCTGTACCCCTGTGGGCCAGTATGACTCTGGTGCAGCATATAAATCAGGCCCTAAATGAGGTCCACTGTATTAGTGCTAGAAACCAGGATATTAGCTATGGCCACATGAGGTCTGCTGCAGATCACTGCAACGTTCTTACTACAGAAGCATAGCGGATGCTCACTAAAATGCTTCAATGCATCAATATGACCCTTTTATGAGGCAGTTAGAATGTGGTAATGGGGATTTCTCCAGAGAAGTTAAGAAACTAATAATCTGCAGGTAATAAGTATCAGTCATAAGAGGTATGACCTGACAAAGAAGGTTTATGAATTTCTGAATGGTTTCCGCCATTGTGTTCATACAAATACTGATCTAATACTTTAACAGCAGACTGTACATTTATATAAAAGTGATGGGGGACAGGATTCATCCACTGCAAGATTGTCAGAACAATTGATGTTAGTTTGTGTTTTATCTGCATCAGTTTGACATCTTGTCAAGACAATGATACCTAGAATTGTCATACAATTGTCATACAAGGTTAAACATCCTGCAGAAAAAATAATGGCTTGTTTACGAGAGCTCGAAGTTCATTTCAAAGGTGAAGTCTCCATGCTTCCATGGGCATAAGGCTGAAGGCTGCTTATTGACTTTCGAAAATAACGAATAATCTGAATAATCAAACCCCAAAAATCTTAAATGCTATGATATTAGAGCATAGGTTTTACTACCGGCTTATCAGGCTTCTGCACAATCCGGGGGCTCACCTTGTCTATATACATCTTAATTAGCTGCCACGCTACTTAGCATAGTCTGGAGATGCAGATACCTCTAATTATAGCTGCAGTCTGTAAGTCAGTGATAATACGAGCACCGGGCACGGTTTCCCTCATTGTCATTTGCTGCAGTGTAATTCACTATTTGGATGTGAATGTTGAAACATTCTATGTTGTAATATGAAACATTCTATCCTTCAGATAAAACTGTGCTCCCACTGGTAAGGCAAACCAGCTGACTATACTTTATCTCCTTACTTCTTTTCTCCATTCTCTTTCCTACATACAGTAGATTGTCAGCTCTTCAGAGCAAAAGTGATCTCTCCCTGCATTGATCTGTAGTAATGCAAGTCCATTATAGTTATGGTATTAAGGGGGACATTTACTAAGCAGTGATAAGAGCGGAGAAGTGAGCCAGTGGAGAAGTTGCCCCATCAACCAATCAGCAGCTCTGTATCATTTTATAGTATGCAAATCATAGATGTTACTTCAGTGCTGATTGGTTGTCATGGGTAACTTCCCCACTGGCTTACTTCTCTGCTCTTATCACTGCTTAGTAAATGTCCCGCTAAGCCTTATACTGACCCAAACACATACTTGATGACATGCTTAATGACTGGTTTCTTTTAGCCCATATATTTTGATACTAAATTAGTGTGCTGCAGAGAGCAGCCATTTTGATTTATTACCTTCAGGTATTCTGTTAGTGATGTCACAGAACTTATGTCACTGACTATGGGGTTGATGTAAAGTTGAAGGTATGTTAGTATTGCTGACTCATCATTCTTGTTCTCACTCTGTACTTGCTCCATAGCGGAGCGGTTCTGAGTCATACACAGTCACATCTCCACTTGCAGAAGCAGGAACCTAACAAGAAGGTAATTGGGCGTTCTCTGTAAGCCAAGTTAGCCAGAGCAATGCAGACTTGTGCTCAGGGCTGTAATATTGCCTGCAAGCCCTCCCCCCCATATAACTGTGCAGATTACCTTGTGCCATCAAGCATGTCTCTCCTCCGCGGTGCAATCTTTCCAGGGATATTTGGGAAGATGACACATGCACACAAGAGAACAAAGGCTCTGCCTTCACTGTGCGTCACCATCCTAATGAAGATGTCACTGGGAGTATGGCTCCGCGCAGCACGAGAGAGATACCTGCAGGCAGAAGGTAAGTATATTCTGGGAGCAGGGTGTGCAGTGCAGAAACCTCCCAGGACCTAGGGGCCTGTGTGCACTGCAAACCCTGCACCCATTATAAATACACCTATGCTTATGCGTACATTAAAATAAAACTGATTTCAGATGGGTCTTTTGCACCAGGGAAATGCCTGGCTTGAGTGTGCACTGATGATAGCTATGAAGTACCAGGAGAGGCTGGGGTCAGCCCAGCAGTTGCTGAAGTGCTGGACTCACCCCTAGTGTGACGAGAAATGTCATACACCAAGAGGCGTGGTCTAGTGGGCACAGGGCTACACCCCCTTTTGTGTGCACACAGGAGGGAGTTATAAGTAACAGTTACCTATGTATTTATATATACAGACATGCTTTGTGTTTTGCTTCATTAATGCCCGAAAATGGCTTTACTTGCTCCTTTATCTTGTGTCATTCTTTTGATTAATTTCTGTTGGTCTAAAATCAATACTCAGAGACATCACCATCAGTTTTACACTGAAATATCTCCCC